>NC_045616.1:139717798-140019479 GCF_009829155.1 Mustela erminea | reverse complement strand
CCCACAGATGCTGATGATTAATGACAAGTTCAGATATGTGTAAGGCTAGAGAACAAATGATTAACCACTCCATCATTGCCCCCTGATGTCAAGAACCATGTCAGTGTGCAGAATTCTCTGAAAACAAATAGACTTACATATCATCAATTGGTTTCAGACAAGTTGTGGTTCTAATTATTGATTTTTTTTAAAGGTATTAACTCTAACAAGTGACCTCAGAGGAGTCAGTTACCGTGAGCTACAGCCTAATTCCCAGAGTGACCAGAATCAAGGAAGTGTCTAAACTTTAGGTAATCTCCAGAGAAAAGAGTTAATTTTAAAAGTCTATACCAAAGTATCTGACCTCAGACAATGATTCTTGTTTATAATCTAAGTGACGCAGACATGAAAATTTATCACATATAAACAAAAAGAAAATAGAACTTGTTTTATTTGTAGTGAGGTCTAAGAAAAAAAGCACATTTTATGTTTATAGGATTCTAAGAGTTCAGTTATACTCGATGAGAAGTTGGTCATTGTTTCCACATCCAATATGTATCTGTCTTTGAAATAATCCCATGTTTATTAGACTTTCATCCATGATGCTTTGGAGCTATATGCTGTATACTTTGTTTTCAACTGATTTCCCATTCTTTGCTTTTTGCAACTGAAGATTAAGACAAATTAATGAAAGATAGTTGTGATATGCACAAAACCTAGCCATTTTAATCACAGTTATTCAAATTTTACTAAAAACATACAGTTAATCATATTCTTTGACTAATTCTTTGACTAATCTAGATTTTTAAAAACACTTTTTAAACTTTAAAGTGACTAGTTATTTAGAGTAAGTTCTTCTGGCTAAGATATGGCTAAATATTTATAAAAATCTTCCCCCAAATATATAACATTTACAGATTTCTTCACTTTCTTCAAGGCTCTTTCTGTCCGGAAAGTCAGATTTCATACATCTCTTAGTTGTTTTTAAAGTTTAAAGCTCTTTATCCTCCAAATATTTCATCGTAATAGGCTGCCATCCTCCAAGACTGGATGATTTTATGGAACTTAACTCAAAATACTTGTGAAATTCTTGGGATTAACAATGATTGCTTCAGACAACAGGCAGAGTTAAGAGGTATAAGAAATAATTGTTTGTTTGTCTTTTATTTCTGTATATAGTGTACCCTGGGAGCTCTGGCAGAAGAAAGGTGTTATAGAAACACAATTTATTAATAATAAATTGTTTCATAACTGTTTGTGGAAAAAAGGAAAACGAAAGGATCTGTGAAAAGCAGATCCCTATCTGATCATGCTTGAAATCTATCAAATCCCTCATGCCCTACCATCTCACACCTGCTATCTCCTCACCCTGGCCCGCCTTCAACAATTGTTAGATCAGTTTAGCAAGAATTTCCCTTACCCTTGAGGTGCCCTCTTGATAATTTTCCATCCACAAACCCCACCCCCTCCCCAGCTAAATATCCCCACTTGTTCTTTTATGTGGAGTTGAGCTTCATCTCTCTCTCCCCCTATTACCATAGTTTTAACACCTATGGACAGCTGAAGAGGTGTCAAGAATTTAATAAGCATCAGGATTATTCTTTTCTTTAACACATGACCTTATGAGGCTAGGATATTGGTAAACTTCTTTCTCCTATACCCAAATTGGGAACTACTCCTATAGGCCACCCAGGTGACACCATTCTAAAATGTGCTACCTCTGAAGTATTATGAACTTCAACTCCATCAGGGTCCCAAGGGAAGAGTGCAGTAGAAAACTGTATGTATAAAGAAAGGTCACGTGTAGTTTTTTTTTTCCCCAAAAAAAGGTAACACGAATAAATGTGGCCCAACAGTAAATATTATAGGAATAAAACCCTTTGGAATAACAGAAATGCAGAACTGTAAAAATGTATAAAAGGTTTGATTGAAGGTCTTGGTGGTAACACAGTATGTATTAACAAGAGAGAGAAAAAGAGAGGCGACAAAATAAGAAAAGAAATATAAGCCAGAACTTCTAAGAGCATGTGATTTCAGAAAGGGAAAGAAATATTATAGCTCGGTTCCAAATCCAGAATGGGATCTGTGGAGAGGAGGCCGTGAATCAGGATATGCAGGTACTAATACCTTTAATGAAAGTAGATTACCTTAGTTTAAATACTTTAATGATTGGCCTTGAAATATAAGATGCAACAAAGCTGCAGCTGGTAAATATATTCACCTCTGTAGCAGATATTAGCTAGTATTTAGCTTTCCATCTGATGCATACTTATAATACATGAAAATCACTTTGTAGTGTTCTTCAAATAAAATTCTACAAAAATAACACATCAAATACATATAACTCTCAAGAATAAAATAAAGAAGGCCAACTGTCCATTCTTACAAAATTAATGTGCCTGGAAGCTGGGGACCTACCCAGACAACCTTGCAAAACTTCCTCCATTTCTAAACCTATCTTTCTTTAGTTTGGTCAGCAAGTTTATGGAGCAGCTATATTTAGACTTATTTTATAGATGGGAAAATAGAGAGAGTAATGGTAAATGGACTTCCCAAGGTGTTAGAGAGGATGTCTATCTGAGTTAAAATTATAATTTACGGTCCCTTAATTGCCCAACTAATTACCGAGCCTGCTGTTAAAAGCACGATGTTATACTTTATGAATAGAAAGTTTGATGCACATTTTCTCTGATATCAAGAGAATTACATCAAATAGAAGGCCTGCTCTACTTTGTATGAATATTTAGAATAAAATGTTGTTTTGAGAAATACGCTGCCCACAAGACGTAAGATAACCTGTCCAGGACTAAAGGACAGAGTAATGAAATCTTTGACCTTTGACCTTTCCGTGCCTTGCAAATTCTCTTTAGGAATGCATTGAAAATACAGAATATACCTGAAAAAATGTAACCCAAAAAAGTCTGGAATGCCAAAACAGATGATTATTATATGGAATTTTTTTAGAAAATGTACACAGAGCCACATTTGATTAAACCGGTGTTAACACCAATCTGAAGTTTTAAAAGTATATTTAAAACACACATTCATTCAAAAAATATGAATTGAGTGCCTCCTCTCCAGGCACCTGATGGAAACATTAAGAAGGCAACTGTGAGCTGAGAAGTGACTCAGTCTGACCGGTGTTAAGCAAAGAACACTCTGCCTGCCAGCTTGCGAATAGCTTTTAGGGGGTATTATCAGCCGAATTGTGTTACCCTGAAATTCACATGTCAAAGTCCTAACCCCCGAAGGAATGCGGAATTTGCATCCCAAATACACTTTTTTGGTATATTGATTATTTGGGGCTAGTTTTAAGAAACAATAGACACAAAAGAAGCTCTGAAATCCAGGTAGGAGTTAACCCTTTGTATGACAAACTTCCATTTATTAGGGAAATTTCCAATTTTAAGAATGTCTCCCTCTCTGTCCCAGGCAGAAAAGGATGACTAAATCTTTGGAATATCTTATCAATAAAGAAGGCATCATAACAATCACATCTTTGTTATTTGTTGACTATGTTTTTCCTAGTAACCTATCCTCACTAACCTCCCCGCCCACCCACAAACATTTTTTGTCTTTAGCTGAAGATGGTCTTTAAGGTGATGGCTTAGGCCATTTTGGGGGTTACTCAGTTGTCCTGGGCATCACCCACGTATACAAGAAGCATACAAGAAGTATGTTTGTTTTTCACCTGCTAATTTGTGTTTTATGATTAGGGATGGGGGTTCTCAGACAAGAACCTAGAAAGTAAAGGGAAAATTATTTTTTCTCTCCTACACCAGAATGTATTCTTCAGACTGTGACTGTATTTGAAGATAGGATCTTTAGAGAGGGAATTAAGGTAAAGTGAGATCATGCGGATGGGACTTAATCCATTGACTGTTGTCCTGATTAGAAGAGATTAGGACACAGACACACACAGAGGAAATAGCATGGGAAGGAAGACATAGGGAGAAGAATGACCAACTGCAAGCCAAGGAGAGTGGCCTCAGAAGACACGAATCCTGCCAACACCTTGACCTTAGATTTCTAGCCTCTAGAACTGTGAGAAAATGAATTTCTTTTGTTTTAAGCCCCCCAGTCTGTGGTACGTTGGTATGCGGTCCAAAACTAATTCAGGGAGCAACCCAGAGAAGACACAAATAGGTTAAACTATCCAGATACCATTTTAATTATTCTAAAACTGAACGCTAAATCTGAACTCAGAAAATGGCTTTCTTTCCACCATTTTCTTTAGTTAAAATTCTCTAAATGAAACAATGATTATACTACAGAGATGCTGCATACTGTCTAACTATACAGAGGAATAGCAAAGGACTTTATCATGAGTATTTTCTTGCTTTTGATGTATTTTGTTCATGGAATTAAATTTTTCTGTAAAGTAAACATTATGTAAATGTCTTGAGTAAAATTTTTAAAGTAGGAGAAGAAAATGAGAGGAAATGAGAGAGCTTCAAAGAAAAGTCTAAAAAGGTGATTTCTGAGGTCTCTCAAGTACCAACCCCAAACACTGTGTATACAGTTGTAGCTGGCACTGTTAGGCTGTCATCCTTCTCATTTTGCTGCTTCTGAACTAACTTCATCTAGGACTATGTAGTTTTCAAATTACAAAGTCAATGGAATACTGCAAAGAATGACTGTCCGTGCCGCTAACATGGCTAACAACTTTCTCTCTCACCTTGATTCTGGCTTAGCTTTTATCCATGATCTTTTTGAATTAAGAATTTAAAAATTGGGATTATGAGGCATAGGATTAGGAAACTGGGCTCAGAAGTGACTCTTCTCTTTCAAGAACCAAAACCTCAAAATTTGTATCTCCTTTCACTATTCACATTCCTCCCAAATCAAGTAACTAACAAGGAAGAAAATGGGTGGGGAAAGATATCTCCCACACAGCTGGTTATATATTGATAAATAAATCCAATTTTTCTCACATGCCAGAATGTGACCACTGGGGATCTTCCCAGTAAAACATTAACCAACTCTGTCCTTATTGAAACAAGGCAATGAATAACAAGGGAGGACTTTAGCTCTAATCTGAAACCATAAAACAAAGTGTATGAGGCATGATAATTCAACAGGAAGGAGATTACTGACCCTTCCTGGACTGGCAGCTCTTTAAATTAAGATGGCTCCTAAGAGAAAAGGTGAGGTTTTTACAGGTCAGGCAGCAGGCTGTCTCGTTAAAATTAAAGTTCAATATTAGTCCACGGAGTTTATAGGGAAAGCGAAGCAAATACAAATAAGGAAGAATAGAATTCTCGGAGTAGTGCAGCGGAGTATTCAAAAATCAGACAGACTTATGAATGAAACTGAGCTCTACCAGTCTTCAATTGTTGGACTATGGTAAGTTATCATTTTCAAGCCTTTGCTCTCTTACAAAAATGGGATAATATGCTATTCCCAGAGGGATTGTGAAGACAAAATAATACACCATATGTAAAGCATTTAGTACAATGCCTGGCACACAGAAGATACAGAAAATATTACAGTTTCATTTTTCTGCCTTTATCATAATGAGTCTATTTATAGCATTGTCTGCTATCAGCTAATATTAATTGAAGAATATGAAAGCTGGATGACTTTTAGGTTTGTCAAGGTGTTCTCCAAGCTCTGCCTTAGGAGGCCGCAGTGACCTGGCAAAAATGTCTAATGCACTTTCTTCTTCCCACTTCACCTTCATCTCTGTTTCTACCTTTCCTATTTGCTATTTCTAAAGTAGGAGATCTGGACCATTCTAGTGGCTGGGTGAGAAAATATAAAAGAATAAAGAAATATTGATGGTACTATCTGAAACATTGATACAAATTTTATATGAAATATGCCTAATGATCAACTGAACACCAAAATGAAATATAAAGTGGGTTTAAAAGACTTTTAACTTATATATTTTCTTTCTACTTCAAGTAGAGGCAGTGAAACTGGGGTCTGTCTTCTCAGTTCAGATGGAGAAATGAACACTGGAGGTCTTATCACCCCCCAGGCATGGCTGGACCAGCCAAGGAACACACAGGCCTAGGCTCAAGGGATAGGAGTGCTTATCACTCAAAAGAACCTGCCCAACTAGTAGTTAATCAACACTCATGAAATCTCTGACATACAGAACAAAGACATTTCTCAGACTCCAAGTCTCCTGAGATGGAGGGAACCAAACAAAGCCTTAGTTAGTAAGTAACACCTGAGAGCATGACCTCACGGGCCTCCAATCAATGGCATCCACCTTCTCAGAAGACCCCTGCCCCAAATTTTGTTTTTAAAAACCCTCACTTGCAAGCCATGAGGGAGTTCAGGGCTTTTGAGCGTTAGGTTCCCACTCTCCCACGTGGTGGCATGAAAATAAACAGCCTGTTTCTTCACTGCAAAAGCTTGGTTGTCAGTTTTTACTGGCTTGCTGTGCATTAGGTGGATGAACTCTCAATTTGTTTGGTTACAAAAGCCCTCCCGAAAAATTCTAAGGGAGAATTTTATGTGTTAGTTGCCAGGCCCCCGGACTGAGCCTTATAGATCTTTTAGTTCTCAGAAATTATTTCAAAGGGAACTCAAATGAAGATCAGCAGGAATAAAGTTAATTAAAAGCACAGATGTACTCCCAAATTTCAGGAGAACTGTATCTTGATTTAGACAAAGTATTCAAGATAAGCTCAAAGAACAAATAATGACATGTTGAAAAATGCCATTTCCAAAATGAAAAATAGCTTGAGAGAGAATAAATACTAGTAAGAATCTAAAATTCCACCTATTTTTAGGTCTTGTAAGAGATAAATTAAATCTAACCACTAGATTAGGAACAAAGAAGAAAAGCCTGAGAAACTGGAAAGTACGAATAAGGGCAGCCTACAATAGAAAGCAAAATGCATGGAAATAAAAATGCCAAAAGAGGTGAGTTACGTAGAAAAACGTGATCTGGAACTGGAGCAGCCCAGTCACTACTCTGAGAGAAGATATTACTGAGAATGCGAAGGACCCATTCATCTCAGGAAGTATCTATGGCTGTGCCAAGCATGCCAGCATGAAGATCAAAAAGAATTCCTGACATTCCATCACCTCTTGGCAATAGGAAGACAGAATCATGACCCCCCACCCTTCATAGAAAGAGCAGGGTTGTGCCCAATGATGTCATGGCCATCGTTTTACATGGCATTGACTTCTAGGGATGGCTACATAATTTGAGGGCCTAGTGATGGAACTTGCTGGAAGCAAGGAAGTCAGTCTTTCCTTCCCCTGGGCCTGCAGCCCCACCCCAAAGCAGATAGGTATACTCTTAATATATTGCAATGGCCATGCTGTGTTTTGCTTGGTGTCTGGACAGGCAATGGGAAATGATATTAGTTTGGGCTTCTATAACAAATTACTATAGACTAAGTGGCTTAAACATTTATCTCTTACAGTTCTGGAGGCTAGAAGTCTGAGATCAGAGAGTCAGCTTGGCTGAGTTTCTGGTGACTGCTCTCTTTCTGGATTACAGAGGGCTCTCTTCTTGCTACATCCACACATGGTAGAAAGAGAACTAGAAAGCTCTCCGGTCTCTTCTCATAAGGGCATTAATCCCATTCATGAAGACTCTACCCTCATGACCTAATTTCCTCCCAAAGCCCTATGTTTAAATGCCATCACATTAGGGTTTCATCATAGGCATTTTGAGAAGTTTCAACTAACATTCACTCCATTGCAGGCCCCTAGCCACACTGCCTTCAGACTATACCATGGCACTGGTGGTCTGGAAAGGAGATGTTCACAACTTTATGCCACCTTAAGTCACCATGAAATGTTTGACTAACCCCTACCTTCCCTGTTCCAATGGCCAAATTCCCCCAGAATCAGGGCAGGATCAGAATATACACATCTCCCACCAACATGACTGTGAGCCAGAGGGTTATAGTCTTGGTGAAGTGGGGATGAGCCGTCCAGAACCCAGAGAACCAACTGGCTGGAACCAGGAGGCTGAGGACCAATTCTACAAAAGTGGGAAGGCAGAGCTGGGGGTACCACACCTGAGCCAAAGCTCCAAGGCTCCTAGGTTCAGAGCCCGAGGTGCATATTCCAGCACTACACTGGACTCTCTTACAAAATACAAATTCAAAGATAAAATGATTCAGAATTTCAAGAGTGCAACCACAGAGCAGGAAACCCTAAGCAAGGAATGCTACTGAGCATGGGACCCCGAACAACTACACTGGTCACAAGCAGGAAGCCCACTCTGCCTGTTAATTTTCCTTGCTGCAAGAGCTAGATGTCTGATCATAATCCATTTTATTCCTAACTCCTCCTGACCTATAGTAGCTGCTTCAGTCTTCAGCCCTCCTCACCTTCATCCATTGCCATTCCCTAATAATGCTGCTTCTACCATTTGCCTTGATCCCTTTCCCTTGTTTAAAAAAAAAAAAAAATCTGAAACATCTGTGAAATTTTAAAAAGAGAAAACTCTTTGATCCTATGTCAAAGAACATGAGACTTTTTCTTTTCAAGATGAGTTATTTTTGCCATTGTTATCATTATAAAATTATATACTTACATGGTAAAATACATTTCAAGAAATACAGAAAGGCAGAAAAGTAAAAATCCCTCAAATTCTGCATCTCTAGAATTGCTTCTAAGAGTCAATCCCTAGTAGGAGTAGTTCTTTTTAGTTCTGCTAGTGTTATCAATGTAGCTTTAAGAAAAATACCTCTACCTTAAATTCCTGCTTTGTCAACAATAACAAGACTCCCAACTCCCTTTTAAGATTCTTCCAGTTATACTGTGATGTCACTCTGTCTTACATTGCAACTTATCCTCTTCACTTTTTCTCCTCTCCTAAGTATTACTGGGCAATTTTTCTTAATATTTTGTACCATGTATAATGTTCTGGGTTTCTACATGTTCAAAATATGAATTTTTGGATAACGTTTAATGGAAAGCTTAAATTATCATTGAGAATAACAAATTGACTGTCATCCTGGTATAATTTTTAAGTCACTGCACCAAAGCATCCAGAGTTGCTAAGATTATTACTCTTTCCTCCTATAAATGAATTATCTTCATGTCTCCAGAAGCTTTTAGGAATTTTTTTTTTCTCTTAGAATTTTTAAACTGAAAAAAAAAAGAATTTTTAAACTGAAACAAGTTATTTTCACACCTTATCTTATTTTTTTCATTAATTTTTCTTAGTATTTAGTTCACCTTCAAGGTCTCCTGAGACCTGAACTTCGCACAACTTCAGGTAATTTTCTCATTTTAGCTTTTTTTTTTTTTAAATTTATTTATTTGACAGGCAGAGATCACAAGTAGGCAGAGAGGCAGGGAGAGAGAGAGGAGGAAGCAGGCTCCCTGCTGAGCAGAGAGCCCGATGCGGGGCTTGATCCCAGAACCCTGGGATCATGACCTGAGCCAAAGGCAGAGGCTTTAACCCACTGAGCCACCCAGGTGTCCCTCTTTTTAGCTTTTATACTCATTTCCTTTTCTTATGGAACTTCTACTAAGACTTGCTCAATATACTTGTATATTTCTCATCTCAAAGTTTTATCCTACACTTGGGAGATTTTTCCAACTTTATCTTCCATATACCGATTTTCCTTTCAGCCATGTTCATTCCATTACTCATCCTCTTCACTAAATTTTGTACTTTAGCATTCATATTGTTTAACTACCCAAAGTGTTTCCCATTCTATGGTTCCCTATTCTTTTTGGCAAGTGGTATTTTCTGAAATCTCTTCAAAACTAACAATTAGCATTTTTTCAAAATGCTGTGTTGGATATTTTCTCTATTTCCTTTGAGACACTTCCATTTGTTATAGTTTTCATCTTTGTGTCCCTCTTCATGTTATTTGTTTTCCCTATAACCCTGGTGTTCCTGGTGCTTGTGCATATGAATGAACTTCCAACTAGTTACGCAGTTAACAGGAATTTCCTCTGTATTTATATAAACTCTCCCTTCTCCCCAACCCTAACTTCATTGAATTAAGACTTGGTTCTGTGCTCTATGGAAGTAGATAGCATGTGTCCAAAAGCAAGCTTTGTGGGGAAATGGGAGCCAAGAACAAGGAATCAGGTGGAGAAGTCCCACACCTGTAGTTATAACAGCTCAAAATTCAACAACAGCTCCGTTTCGGTAAACCGGTGTGGTGGGGATGGGGGGACTGTGGAGGCATACGTTCATGTGAGTCAACTGGTAAAGTTCCAGAGTTACACGAAGCTCTGCCATGCTGCTATCTCAGACCCCACAAAAGGAGTCCATGCCAGGTCCACTGGAAGGTGCACATCTTTAGAGAAGGCAACAGTCATGAATGGTAGAACATGCAGAGGGAACAGCTATTTACAGTGCAGTTGCTAACTGATTCTCCTGATACCAGTCCTTAACCAAGCCTATTTGTATATGGCACTCTTCTTATTGCAGAACTCTGTTCTTAGATCTTCTCCAGCCTCTTCCAAGAAAAATAATACTTGTCCTCGATTCCAGTGGCTGCCATCCTCTCACTTCTGATTTTTCCATCATTCCAATTCCATTTGGTTTTTATCTTCATGGAATTCTTCGAAATGTGATTTTGTTTTCCAATACCATATTAGTTTTATTCTTTTAAAAATAAATGTTTATCATTACAATGAGATCTTTAGACATGCTCAAGTCATGGTCTTGAACCTCCAACTGCCTGATAAATTTTCATGCTAACTGGAATAACACTTTCCCTTAAAGTGTGCCCATTTAACAGTTAAGTATTATAACTGCTACAAAATCCCTATCAAAATCATTTCCATTTCAGCCAGGGAATGGGATCCAGTTATAGCCATGATAGAAATAGGTTTATCATGTTGAGAAAAGTTTTAAAAGTTAAGTATAGACAGACTCAGAGAACTCACTTTAGAAACAGGCAAAAATGAAATGTGACCAATAAAAGACAATGACACAAGTTGAACTGATCTAGGGGAGAAAATAAACTCTATCTTTCCTAAAGGTAAAAATATTACAATACAGTAATTACTGCAAGAGATGGGAGGCACTTGACTGACTCTAGCTATAGGGAGAGCTAAACAGAGAGGGTGGATGAAGAATAAATTATGGGGAGATGGTGGTTAGAACTCTGTGTATGTGAGGGTACATTAATATCTGATTACTGTTCAGAATGCCAGACACTGATATAAAGCAGCTACAATTAGACACAGCCTTATTAATTAACAGCTTACATTTTCAAGGTGCCTCATTACTATAATTACAACAGATCAGGGAAAAAAAATTCTCAACATCTTGCAATGAATCAGCATTAGAAACAGAGATTTGAAACCTGCATTCTTATTAAGTAACTTCAATGATTCTGATCTCATATTACTTGAATATGCTTCCTAAAGAGAAAAAAAAACAATATATTTATACTTTAAGCATGGAGCCTCTATTAATTTTGAACATGGTCCACATAATATAATTTAGGACCACAGTTTCTAATAAAAGAACTAATACAATCCATATAAAAGAACATAAATTGGAGGAGTCAAGATGGCGGAGAAGTAGCAGGCTGAGACTACTTCAGCTAGCAGGAGATCAGCTAGATAGCTTATCTAAAGTTGCAAACACCTACAGATCCATCGGCAGATCAAAGAGAAGAAGAACAGCAATTCTAGAAACAGAAAAACAGAAAAACAACCACTTTCTGAAAGGTAGGACTGGCGGAGAAGTGAATCCAAAGCGACGGAAGATAGACCCCGGGGGAGGGGCCGGCTTCCGGTAAGCAGCGGAGCAACAGAGCACAAAATCAGAACTTTTAAAAGTCTGTTCCGCTGAGGGACATCGCTCCAGAGGCTAAGCCAGGATGAAGCCCATGCGGGGTCAGCGTGGCCTCACGTCCCGCGGGGTCACAGAAGGATTGGGGGTGTCTGAGTGTCGCAGAGCTTACAGGTATTAGAATGGGGAAGCCAGCTACAGAGACAGAGCCAACAGTGAGCTCTCAGCTCGGGGTTACCTTGAACCAGCCGCAGTCTCGGTGAGCTCGGAGCGCTGCCAGAGGTCAGGCACACGGGAGTTACTGGGCGCTGTTCTCTGAGGGCGCAGTGAGGAGTGGGGCCCCAGCTCTCTGCTCCTCCGGACCAAAGACCAGGAGGCCGCCATTTGTATTCCCGTCCTCCTGAACTCTACGGAAAGCGCTCAGGGAACAAAAGCTCCTGAAAGAAAACCCAAGCGGATTACTCAGCCTGGCCCCTGGTAAGGGCGGTGCAATTCCGCCTGGGCAAAGACACTTGAGAATCACTACAACAGGCCCCTCCCCCAGAAGATCAACAAGAAATCCAGCCAAGACCAAGTTCATCTACCAAGGAGTGCAGTCTCAATACCAAGGAGAACAGCGGAATTCCAGAGGAGGAGAAAGCAAAGCACGGAACTCATGGCTTTCTCCCTATGATTCTATAGTCTTGCAATTAATTTAATTTTTTTCTTTTTCATTTTTTTTCTCTTCTTCTGCTAAAATTTTTTTTAACTTTTACCCTTTTCTTTTTTAATGTTTTTTTAACTACTTTATCTAATATATATATATTTTCTTTTTTATACTTTTCTTTATTCATTTTCTATTTCTTTTCTTTCTTTCCTTTTTAAGTTTTTTCTTCTTTCTTTCTTTCTGAACCCCTTTTTATCCCCTTTCTCCCCCCTCACGATTTGGGATCTCTTCTGATTTGGTTAAAGCATATTTTCCTGGGGTTCTTGCCACCCTTTTAGTATTTTACTTGCTCCTTCATATACTTTATCTAGACAAAATGACAAGGCAGAAAAATTCACCACAAAAAAAAGAACAAGAGGCAGTACCGAAGGCTAGGGACCTAATCAATACAGACATTGGTAATATGTCAGATCTAGAGTTCAGAATGACAATTCTCAAGGTTCTAGCCAGGCTCAAAAAAGGCATGAAGATATTAAAGAAACCCTCTCAGGAGATATAAAAGCCCTTTCTGGAGAAATAAAAGAACTAAAATCTAACCAAATTGAAATCAAAATAGCTACTAATGAGGTGCAATCAAAAATGGAGGCTCTCACTGCTAGGATAAATGAGGCAGAAGAAAGAATTAGCAATATAGAAGACCAAATGACAGAGAATAAAGAAGCTGACCAAAAGAGGGACAAACAGTTACTGGACGACGAGGGGAGAATTCGAGAGATAAGTGACACCATAAGACGAAACAACATTAGAATAATTGGGATTCTAGAAGAAGAAGAAAGAGAGAGGGGAGCAAAAGGTATACTGGAGAGAATTATTGGGGAGAAATTCCCCAATATGGCAAAGGGAACAAGCATCAAAATTCAGGAGGTAGAGAGAACGCCCCTCAAAATCAATAAGAATAGGCCCACACCCCGTTACCTAATAGTAAAATTTACAAGCCTTAGTGACAAAGAGAAAATCCTGAAAGCAGCCCGGGAAAAGAAGTCTGTAACATACAATGGTAAAAATATTAGATTGGCAGCTGACTTATCCACAGAGACCTGGCAGGCCAGAAAGAGCTGGCATGATATATTCAGAGCACTAAACGAGAAAAACATGCAGCCAAGAATACTATATCCAGCTAGGCTATCATTGAAAATAGAAAGAGAGATTAAAAGCTTCCAGGACAAACAAAAACTGAAAGAATTTGCAAACACCAAACCAGCTCTACAGGAAATATTGAAAGGGGTCTTTTAAGCAAAGAGAGAGCCTATAAGTGGTAGATCAGAAAGGAACAGAGACAGTATACAGTAACAGTCACCTTACAGGCAATACAATGGCACTAAATTCATATCTCTCAAAAGTTACCCTGAATGTTAATGGGCTAAATGACCCAATAAAAAGACACAGGGTATCAAAATGGATAAAAAAACAAAACCCATCTATACGTTGCCTACAAGAAACTCATTTTAAGCCCGACGAAACCTCCAGATTTAAAGTGAGCGGGTGGAAAAGAATTTACCATGCTAATGGACATCAGAAGAAAGCAGGAGTGGCAATCCTTATATCAAATCAATTAGATTTTAAGCCAAAGACTATAATAAGAGATGAGGAAGGACACTATATCATACTAAAGGGTCTGTACAACAAGAAGATCTAACAATTTGAAATGTCTATGCCCCAATGTGGGAGCAGCCAACTATATAAACCAATTAAAAACAAAATCAAAGAAACACATCAACAATAATATAATAATAGTAGGGGACTTTAACACTCCCCTCACTGAAATGGACAGATCATCCAAGCAAAAGATAAACAAGGAAGTAAAGGCCTTAAATGACACACTGGACCAGATGGACATCACAGATATATTCAGAACATTTCATTCCAAAGCAACAGAATATACATTCTTCTCTAGAGCACATGGAACATTCTCCATCACATCCTCAGTCCTAAATCGGGACTTAACCAGTATCAAAAGATTGGGATCATTTCCTGCATATTTCCAGACCACAATGCTCTGAAGCTACAACTCAACCACAAGAGGAAGTTTGGAAAGAACCCAAATACATGGAGACTAAACAGCATCCTTCTAAAGAATGAATGGGTCAACAGAAATTAAAGAAGAATTGAAAAAAATCATGGAAACTAATGATAAAGAAAACACAATGGTTCAAAATCTGTGGGACACAAGAAAGGCAGTCCTGAGAGGAAAATATATAGTGGTACAAGCCTTTCTCAAGAAACAAGGAAGTTCTCAGGTACACAACCTAACCCTACACCTAAAGGAGCTGGAGAAAGAACAAGAAACCCTAAACCCACTAGGAGAAGAGAAATCATAAAGATCAGAGCAGAAATCAATGAAATAGAAACCAAAAAAACAATAGAACAAATCAACGAAACTAGGAGCCGGTTCTTTGAAAGAATTAGTAAAATTGATAAACCCCTGGCCAGACTTATCAAAAAGAAAAGAGAAAGGACCCAAATAAATAAAATCATGAATGAAAGAGGAGAGATCACAAGTAACACCAAAGAAATAAAAACAATTATAAGAACATACTATGAGCAACTCTACACCAACAAATTTGACAATCTGGAAGAAATGGATGCATTCCTAGAGACATATAAACTACCACAACAAAACCAGGAAGAAATAGAAAGCCTGAACAGACCCATAACCAGTAAGGAGATTGAAACAGTCATTAAAAATCTCCAAACAAACAAAAGCCCAGGGCCCGATGGCTTCCCGGGGAAATTCTACCAAACATTTAAAGAAGAACTAATTCCTATTCTCCTGAAACTGTTCCAAAAAATAGAAATGGAAGGAAAACTTCCAAATTCATTTTATGAGGCCAGCACCACCTTGATCCCAAAACCAGACAAGGATCCCATAAAAAAAGAGAGCTATAGACCAATATCCTTGATGAACACAGATGTGAAAATTCTCACCATAATACTAGCCAATAGGATTCAACAGTACATTAAAAGGATTATTCACCACGACCAAGTGGGATTTATTCCAGGGCTGCAAGTTTGGTTCAACATCTGCAAATCAATCAATGTGATACAACACATGGATAAAAGAAAGAACAAGAACCATATGACACTCTCAATAGATGCTGAAAAAGCATTTGACAAAGTACAGCATAGCTTCCTGATCAAAACTCTTCAAAGTGTAGGGATAGAGGGCACATACCTCAATATTATCAAAGCCATTTATGAAAAACCCACCGCAAATATATTCTCAATGGAGAAAAACTGAAAGCTTTTCCACTAAGGTCAGGATCATGGCAGGGATGTCCATTATCGCCACTGCTATTCAACATAGTACTAGAAGTCCTAGCCTCAGCAATCAGACAACAAAAGGAAATTAAAGGCATCCAAATCGGCAAAGAAGAAGTCAAATTATCACTCTTCGCAGATGATATGATACTATATGTGGAAAACCCAAAAGACTCCACTCCAAAACTGCTAGAACTTGTACAGGAATTCAGTAAAGTGTCAGGATATAAAATCAATGCACAGAAATCAGTTGCATTTCTCTACACCAACAACAAGACAGAAGAAAGAGAAATTAAGGAGTCAATCCCATTTACAATTGCACCCAAAACCATAAGATACCTAGGAATAAACCTAACCAAAGAGTCACAGAATCTATACTCAGAAAACTATAAAGTACTCATGAAAGAAATTGAGGAAGACACAAAGAAATGGAAAAATGTTCCATGCTCCTGGATTGGAAGAATAAACATTGTGAAAATGTCTATGCTACCTAAAGCAATCTATACATTTAATGCAATTCCTATCAAAGTACCATCCATCTTTTTCAAAGAAATGGAACAAATAATCCTAAAATTTATATGGAACCAGAAAAGACCTCGAATAGCCAAAGGGATATTGAAAAAGAAAGCCAAAGTTGGTGGCATCACAATTCCGGACTTCAAGCTCCATTACAAAGCTGTCATTATCAAGACAGCATGGTACTGGCACAAAAACAGACACTTAGATCAATGGAACAGAATAGAGAGCCCAGAAATAGACCCTCAACTCTATGTTCAACCAATCTTCGACAAAACAGGAAAGAATGTCCAATGGAAAAAAGACAGCCTCTTCAATAAATGGTGCTGGGAAAATTGGACAGCCACATGCAGAATAATTAAATTGGACCATTTCCTTAAACCACACACGAAAATAGACTCAAAACGGATGAAGGACTTCAATGTGAGAAAGGAATCCATCAAAATCCTTGAGGAGAACATAGGAAGCAACCTCTTCGACCTCAACCGCAGCAACATCTTCCTTGGAACATTGCCAAAGGCAAGGGAAGCAAGGGCAAAAATGAACTATTGGGATTTCATCAATATCAAAAGCTTTTGCACAGCAAAGGAAACAGTTAACAAAACCAAAATACAACTGACAGAATGGGAGAAGATATTTGCAAACGACATATCAGATAAAGGACTAGTGTCCAAAATCTATAAAGAACTTAGCAAACTCAACACCCAAAGAACAAATAATCCAATCAAGAAATGGGCAGAGGACATGAACAGACATTTCTGCAAAGAAGACATCCAGATGGCCAACAGACACATGAAAAAGTGCTCCATATCACTCGGCATCAGGGAAATACAAATCAAAACCACAATGAGACATCACCTCACACCAGTCAGAATGGCTAAAATTAACAAGTCAGGAAATGACAGATGCTGGCGAGGATGCGGAGAAAGGGGAACCCTCCTGCACTGTTGGTGGGAATGCAAGCTGGTGCAACCACTCTGGAAAATAGCATGGAGGTTCCTCAAAATGTTGAAAATAGAAGTGCCCTATGACCCAACAATTGCACTACTGGGTATTTACCCTAAAGAAACAAACATAGTGATCCGAAGGGGCACGTGCACCCAAATGTTTATAGCAGCAATATCCACAATAGCCAAACTATGGAAAGAACCTAGATGTCCATCAACAGATGACTGGATAAAGAAGACATGGTATATATACACAATGGAATACTATGCAGCCATCAAAAGAAATGAAATCATGCCATTTGCGACAATGTGGATGGAACTAGAGCGTATCATGCTTAGCGAAATAAGTCAAGCAGAGAAAGACAACTATCATATGATCCCCCTGATATGAGGAAGTGGTGATGCAACATGGGGGCTTAAATGGGTAGAAGAATAAATGAAACAAGATGGGATTGGGAGGGAGACAAACCATAAGTAACTCTTAATCTCACAAAACAAACTGAGGGTTGCTGGGGGGAGGGGGGTTGGGAGAAGGGGGGTGGGCTTATGGACATTGGGGAGGATATGTGCTATGGTGAGTGCTGTGAAGTGTGTAAACCAGGCAATTCACAGACCTGTACCCTGGGGATAAAAATATATTATATGTTTATAAAAAATTAAAAAATTTTTAAAAAAGAACATAAATTAATAGCTAACAGGTTAAAAATCAGCAAAATTCTTAAAAGCCTATCTGTCAAATATTGTACTATTCAGAGGTATTATAAATCAGTGAAATGACTAATATCAAGCTGTTAACTTAAGAAACTTAATACCTTCTATTACATCATCTTGGAAATTGGGGCAGTCAAGTATCTGCAAATAGAGCAGATGGCGGGGGTGGGGTTGTTTGGGGTTTTTTGTTTTATTTTTCTAATTTAGAACTCTTCAGAGTTTGGTTTTTTTAGTTGTTCTGGGGCTTGAAGAGGGGGGTTGGTTTTTGGTTTTTTTTCTTTAGTTAAAAAAGGAGAGCATTCTAGTTTTAAAAGAGTTTTTAAATAGCTGGTGTTCCTTAATAATGAGTAGAAAGTCTGGGCAGTGTGTGATTTTCAAGCGATACCATTACTGATAGAGAATGAACCAAACAGTACTTCTAAGTACCTTCTAGCCAAGACAGTTTGATCTCATTATTTTGTTTAAATTGCTAAAGCCATACTTTCATCTTTCTTTGGTCATGTTCCCAGAAAATTATGATGTATTTAAGCAAATATATAATTTGTATCTGTTGTTTCAGAGGAGAGAGGAAATGACAAAATTACTCTTTCCTCTGGGTCAACATGTGCTCTGTGAAAGCAGGATAAACAGCGGATGACCTGACCAGAACTGGAAGCTGCTCAATGGAAAAAGAAAAAAAGTCTTTCCTTTGATATACCTGAAAACACGTTAAGGAGGAAAAAAAAATTACCAAAAATACTCGCCCTGCTTTTGCCAATATGTTTCATGAGAAAGAAATGAATTCTTCACTGATGAAAACGATGGTCTTTCTTGAACCTGAAACATGAAAATTCAAGACTTTAAGAAAACCCATTCTAGTCTAGTGCTGAAATATTCCATTGTTCACCCACAATCATACATTTTTAATTGCATTGACATCTGAGAAAGACCAATGAGATAAAATCAATCCATCATGTCTGGGAGATTGGTATAGAATAATATTCATCTTCCATTGGTCTAAACTCCATCATGATAGGATAATTTAAAAATTTTTGTGTGTTTTCTCAGCATTATTTCATGCCACGTATATGGTTAAAATAGTTACTATTGTTTTTCTTATAGTTGTTTACTTCCTTTATTATGTTAAAATAGAAATTATGCTCTCAAAGATACAAGTTGAATTATTTTAAAGGATTCTTGTCAGTAATCAAAATTATTTTCTTCATCCTATCTAACAGCTTCTATAATTTATTTTAGGTGAACTTTCACATGCTATGGAATAGGGGAAATTTCAGTAACAGCAGATAGTTCAAGTTACCTATACCTACCCCACCATTAAGAACAGTAAGAGTAGGTCCAAACGTATATGTGGAATCCTAAAACAAGCAAACTCATAGATACAGAAAAAGATTGGTGGTTGCCAGGGGTGGGGATGTGGGGAGTGAGCAAAATGGTGTGAAGATGGCCAAAAGGCACAAACTTTCAGTTATAAGTCCTGAGGATGTGAAGTACTGCATGTTCATTCTAGTTAATAGTAGTGTATGCCTATTTGAAAGTTGCTAAGAGAATACCTCTTAAAATTCTCATCACTGGGGTGCCTGGATGGCTCAGACGTTAAGCATCTGCCTTTGGTTCAGATTGTGATCCCAAGGTCCTGAGATCAAACCCCGAGTTGCCCTCCCAGGCTCAGCGGGGAACCTGCTTCCCCCCTATTTGTGCTCTGTCAAATAAATAAAATATTTTAAAATAAATAAATAAATAAAAGTCTCATCACCAGAGGGGTACCTAGGTGGCTTGGTCAGTTAAGCATCCAAACCTTAATTTCAGTTCAAGTCATGAACTTAGGGTTGTGAGGTAGAGTCGCACGTCGGGCTCCGGGCTGGTCATGGAGCCTGCTTAAGATTCTCTCTGTCCCTCTGCCCCTCCCCTTCCCTTCCTCTCTCCCTCTCTCTCCCTGTTTAAAAAGAAAAAAAAAATTCTCATCACAAGAAAACAGATTTGTAACTATGTGTAGTGATGTATGTTAACTAGACTTACTGTGGTGATCATTTTGCAATATATATACCAAATCACTATGTTATACACCTGAAACTAAGACAATGTCATACATCTACTATATCACCATAAAAAAAGAGCTCGATGACACCTCAGAATTTAATCTCTTTACTTTACGTATGAGGACAAGAGATTAAAAATGCAGTTTAATGTCACACAGCTATTTTATTTAGTTGTATAGCTAAGATGAAAACTCAGGCTCTGACTTTTGGTCAGTTAACATTTCCACAATACCATACCACCTCCTCTTAACAAAGATTTTTAAATATCTATTAAATGAGATGTGAAAAGAAATTCAAAGTAACTAAGAACTTCTAAGGAAGAGATAGATTAGCACTGAAAAAAAGAAGATTTTTTTCCCCACTACATTTCTTATGAAGTCATGTTTTAGATTTTAAGTTAGGTAATTATGCCTCTATCTATAAAGGATCATGACCAGTTTGTTACATATACGACATATAGAATGATTAAGTCCAGAAAGTCAGATTCCTTTGTTTTTGTTCACAGAATGGCTGCTCACATTCTATTTTTTGTGGCGTAACCCACTTTCCAAAGGATGTTACTGCCATAAATAGATCAATGAACCCATCGTAATAAATCATTACCAGGTTTTCAAAAAATAAATCCCCAAAAGCCTATAGATAGAATGTCATTCTTAAAGAACCAGACATAAGAGCAGCAGGTAAAAGACAAGGCCTTTTTTGGGGACATTAAAGTGTCATTGCCACTGGCAGAGCTACTAGTTGATAGGTGACAACACATCTTTAAGATAAAGTAAAATTCTGATGGAAACTGGAGATCTTACCAGAGTCCAAATAAGTCATTCAGTTACAGTCCCAGGGAGCTTACGGGGATTCTGGGCAAGAGAAGTTCTCTGGATAAACCCAGGGGATCTGAAAGTTCACTGAAAGGGAGCTCAAAGTGAGAAGGAGTAGGGATTACAATATAGGATGTGTCACGGGGTATACCTGCGTTCCTCTCTAAGACCGCTTTTAAATTTCATGCTCAAGCATCCTTGTTTCAGTTATTTACTCTCTGCCATGAGATTTTTGGAGAACAGGGCTCTAATAAGTAAATAAATAATGCAGAGACTCCAATTGAGACAGAGTTCAGCATGGAGAACAGGAAGTCAGAGATTCATTGGAGGAAAGGCTAAGAGGGTCAGAGACCCTTTCCAGCTCAGAAAGTCTATTAGCTCAACTTCTGAAGCGAAAGGGAGATTTTATGAAATCTAGTAGAATTTAAAACATGAAGAAAAGGAGAATAATGGCAATAAAGTTTTTTTTAATCTAGTTTGCCCTTATTGAAAAATCCATAAGTAAAGACACAATAGAAATACAATGATGAATGTAATTCAGTAAATCTCTATAAGAAATAATATGGCAAATATCACAGAAAATCCATTTGTAACATAAGAACTTTTTTCTCATGTTCTTATGATCTGATAAAAGAAGCGTAATTTGAAACCATCCACTCAGGGTTTTTTGTTTTAATTTCAGTAGTTGATTTGTGATAGAAATAAGCACTGGAGAAAAATCTCAAACAGTATGTTTGTTCTTCAGGTTTTATTTGAGCAGAGAACTGCGACTTTAAAACCCTTCCCCCACGTCTTTAACACAAAAGTCAACAGAACTAAAAGCAAAACTGCTTTAAATAACCGCCTGAACTGTCTGAAGGGTTTAGCCAAAAATGTAAATTAAGTCAATTTAATATCACCATTCTTTGAAATATCTTCTGAGTCATAGTAACCAAATAGAAAAGCATTTGCAAAATAAACAATAAACAAAGGAAAATAAAGGAATTTAAAGGAAGATCATTTTTCCCTGAAATAAATTTATTTCCCAACATTAAAGAAATAAAAAACAGGGGCTTCCAACACACACACACACACACACACACACACACACACACACACAATATAACTCACATTACATAAGAATATACATAAAATAGTATTCAATAATGTAAAAATAAAGTAAGCACAAGAAATCACTTTTAGAAACAATAAAAGTATATAAAACTGCAAAAACTATGCTAAATCAATGGCATGAGACAAACAAACCAAGAATTAGGAGAAAACTGAATGGAATGAAAAAATGAGGAGGGAGATACCAGGCACAGAGAGGAGAGAAAACAGTGATGGAAACTGAAAACAGTATCCTTCCTTGGAGAAGTTACAAGAGTAAACAATTCAGAAGTGATAGTCAAAGATAGAGACAGAAACATTCCAGATCAGAACAAAATTTTTAAAACCTTAAATTTTGCCTATGCATATTTAAAAACATGTCAACAACAAGAAATTCCCAATAAAAACTCAAATTTCAAGGATAAATAAGTAATCCAAGAAGCATCTTACAAGAAAATAAATTAAAATAATGTAAGCCCCAGCCTTCTCCTCTGTAAGAACAAGTGCCTGAAAGTAATTACATGTTTAAAAACCTTCATTTTCAAAACAAGTATTTCACTGAATAATTTTAGGGTGGCTAAAGTACACTTTACATCAAAAAGATAACTGAAATTTATTGTAAAATCTGAAAGATTCAGAATATTTATCCCTGTCCTATTTTTCTATAGAAATCGTAATTTTTTAGAGCAACTATGTCCCATGCAATATTTGAGACACGCTTATATAAAATAAAATCCATTGTTTATCTGAAATTCAAATTTGACCGAGTGTCCTATATTTAAACTGGCAATCTATATTATGCATAAGTGAACTGGACTGGGAAAAAACCAAACTACCTAATACTGAAGAATTTTTAAAATACATATGAACTTATTCTGCTATGAAGAAACTACCAACTTGAAGTCACCGTGATGGAACGAAGTAGTAACCTCTTCTCAAATAATTCAAGACGTCTAGATCCCCTGTATGGTTCTATTCTGCTTGGAATTTCTGAGCATTTAGGGTTTCCCCACACACACCCAGGAATTTATTAAAACATGTGAGACAAGATGGGATTGGGAGGGAGACAAACCATAAGTGACTCTTAATCTCACAAAACAAACTGAGGGTTGCTGGGGGGAGGGAGGTTGGGAGAAGGGGGGTGGGGTTATGGACATTGGGGAGGGTATGTGCTTTGGTGAGTGCTGTGAAGTGTGTAAACCTGGCGATTCACAGACCTGTACCCCTGGGGATAAAAATATATGTTTATAAAAAATAAAAAATTAAAAAAAAAAAAAAACATATGAGAGAAGGATGCCTGGATAATTTGGTTGGTTAAGCATCTACCTTCAGCTCAAGTCACGGTCTTGAGGCCTTGGGATTTTTGGCATTGGGCTCCCTGGTCAGCAGGGACTCGGCTTCTCCCTCTCCATCTGCCTTTCTCCTCCCGCCACTCACTCTCTCTTTCTCTCTTAAGTAAGTAAGTAAGTAAATAAATAAATAAATAAATAAATAAATAATCTTTAGAAGACCAACCAAAAAACATATGCAGAGCCTTACCCTAGATCATAGTCGGTTATTGGATCTGAGTCCAAATGTCCAGAATTTGTTTTACCACTATAGGACTCTTGAGCTCTATTTTTGCTTTATTTCAGACAAAATTCCTCATAGAATCTACTTCATTATCTAGCACATAAATCACCTTATTCTAGCAGTCCAGAATACAGCCTCTTATTTTCAGATTGAATATTTCTAAGATCTTAATGTCTGGTTTACAGTTGAACAGTTGAACTGGGTCTGCATCACCAGGTTATAACCCCTTCCCCAAGGGACAAAAAGTTTTTGGCATCTTTTTCAGTTTCCTGGTAACTCCCCAAGGCCAAACTCACTTTGTTCCCAGCATGCACTGCAGTACATTACCCACTGAGTGGAAAAAGTGCCAAACCAAAGAGAGAAAGAAATAAGAACTCCAACCAAAAACTACTACAAAGCTCACTACACAGTCCATGTCATAACAAAACAGCATCAGGGATCATGGCAGGTGTGTTTGCACTAACATAAGAAAGTGAACCAAAACTAAATGCCAGGAATTCTACTTCGTTAATGTAATGAATTAATAATTAATTAATGTAATTAATTAATGTAAAATTCACTTTAACATACAGCTTTACCATAACGTAGGGGAGCTATAGCTCCGATATTACTTATTATTTGTGAATTTTGTTCTAAGACTGTATTAAAATTATACTTTGCAGCTTTTTGAATCTACAAGTATAATTTAATAAGATTCAAAAAACTCAATAAAATCAAATGCCTTTGGCACATACTGCATGGAGTACTGGGTGTGGTACATAAACAATGAATCTTGGAACACTGAAAAAATTAAATTAAAATTTTAAAAAATCAAATGCCTTTTATAATATTGTACACTCTTAATTGAGGAGATAAGGATAACCCAGAAACTCTAAAATTTTGAAGTTTAATTCACTCAACATATAGGAATCACCTGCTTTGTATGTCAGACTATGCTATGATCTTTGGAGATATCAAATATATGCACTGCAATACAATCTTCCTTTGAATTATAATTATCAAAAGAAGAATGCATTATGATCTGAATAAAAAATGTCAAAATGTAAAATATCTTCAATGAAGTGCAACATTTTCTAAAATTTTAAACTTGGGCTCTTAATAGTTCCTACACATGAGCTTTAAAAGAGAGAGACGTTAAGAAAAATTAATTAAAGAGAGAATTAAGAATTCAGCAATGCAGTTGCACCCTGCCATGTTTTCTGAAATGAGCTCTTCCTAATCCTACATATACTTTTTTCCTTGCTGCTTTTGCGTAACCAGGTTTCCTCGAGCCATAATTACTACAGAGCTTGCTACATGGCCGCTGCCGCAGTGTGTGCCATTTCTCACAACATCTCACCTTTTTACAGCTGATGAGTTGGTCTTCAAATGTCTACGTTTTCAATTCTGTTCTGTCAGGTTCAATTAACTACTGCTGGTAACAATATTGGATCCCATGACCTAGTTGCTTCTCCATCCCCTTAGTGACTGCCAAATGGAACAAATACACATAATCAGAAAATAAAGACTAGTGAAGCTATTTGAGCAGAGGATAAATGAAGGGATAATCTACTACCAAACAGGGTAAAGGAAAGCATCAGCATGCAGAGAACGCTATAATCCCTTATTAAAACTCCCTTAACCTTTTCTATGACTCAAAAACCCTCCACATGCCCATAAGGGCAGCCAACATTTTCATGCATAAGAAGATACTTTGAGTCTTTCTTGAAATAGGGGGATTCTTTTGCTTC
This sequence comes from Mustela erminea, assembly GCF_009829155.1. Taxonomy (NCBI): domain Eukaryota; kingdom Metazoa; phylum Chordata; class Mammalia; order Carnivora; family Mustelidae; genus Mustela; species Mustela erminea. The sequence continues at coordinate 139,994,431 of NC_045616.1, read as the reverse complement.
TATCATACTGTCTTCTACCCTGTACTATGTACTCAGAAGTCTATAGAAAATGTTTGAATTGAAAAGCCTTCCAGAGAAAAAAAAGACTCTTGCAAACTAAATAATTTAATTCTTTGATTTCTGGAAAAGTTTTAATTTTAAGGACAAATGGAAATGTGCATATCATGCTTCATAGTGTGATAAAAGACGTTTGTCTATGCCCTTCAAAAATATATGTTTCATAATGCAAAATCGAAGTTTTTTTTTTTAAGTAGGTCACTTTTATTACACTATCTCACTGTGCAAAAATCACATATTAGTTGGTTCTGGGGTAAGTATTCATAGCCAGAAACTCACCTGTCAAGATTAATATCCTAAATCAATTAAACTGTGAGTAAAAATCAGGCTAAATCTAAAGCAGGAAAATATAATAATGCAATAAAAACTTCATACTTAGCTATAAAATTGCTAAATTTTCAAGTGCTCTAGTTGTTTAATTAACATAAATAATCAAACATAACTCAGGCCCAAGCTCCCTCCTTTCACTCAACAGTATGATTTTTTATCTAACTTATGGTATAACTGTTTCAGTTCCCCATTTCAAAATGCTGTTGGAGTTTGACTTAGCCAATTTTCACAGTGAGAAAATTTCTAAACTCCATTGACCATATTTCAAAGCAATAAAAAAACAAAAAACAATCAAAAAAAAAAATCTTTGAGAGCACAAACTTCTTTTCTTAAATTTCATACCATTCAATAACCAAATGATCATTTCATTTACAGATACATTGATGACATACCAACTTAAAGAGATTCACAGTTTTGGTAAAAAGCAAACAAAAAAAAATGGTTTGCATATTTAAAAAATTCTTTTTCTGGGAAAACATGGGGGTCACAGATAGAGGCTAAGTTCTGGTGTCCAAGGTGACATAAACCATTATTTGATGAGGATTTTTATAAAACATCCAATAAATGCAAAATTTTCTACACAAGCTTTATAATTATTAAAGTAAAATCCAACTGGCTTTAAAAGAGGCAAATTTGGCACTCTCAATCCATGAAACAATTCTGTTTTGTAAAAATTTGAGCTTTCTTTCTTTCTTTCTTTCTTTTTTATAAAGGATGGAGCATTGCAAAGTTCACAAGGAGCAAATGGTATTTGAAGCCCTAGACCTCTTTGAAAAGTCTCCCCAGGAGCAGGGCAGATAGGCGCCTGCCAGGACCAGTTAGTGATACCATCCTACTGTGATGTTAATAAGATGAAGGACACGAGTACAAAAAGCCACAGTAATTATGGAGGGAGGTAAATACTTTTTTTAAAATTCATGGACTGTCTCTCCATGTAGCCTGCACTTTAAGGCAAGAGCTTTTGTTATACTAAATGTACATGTTAATTAAACACTTTTTAAGAATGTTGCCCTTCACTAATAGGTCAGAGAAGAACCTAGACGGGGACAAACCACTGTCAATTATATAAGATATGCAAAAATGCCTGACCTCTAAACCTCCTCATTTTTTTTTCATTCTGCCTTTCAAGAAAGTTGTTTTGCCACCAATTTTGCAAATACCTGTCACAAATGCCAGTGCCAACTGGTTACCAGAAACGGCACACAGATGAAAGGGTTGACAGACTAACTGGACCATTTCATGTGTGCCTGGAAGTAAAATAAGGGATATGGAAACAGAAGATAGCCATGGAATTCCTACAACAATTATCCGGCTCTTACATGGATTCTCTTCTGCAGGAAATTTGTGTCAAAAAAGAGATAGAGACAACCCTGGCAATCAGCCCAGTGTGAAATTCTGTAGTCATTCTAAATTGTCCTAATAATCACATGATTAGCTAGCTTAATATGGTTTCCTGAATATGTAACTGAAAAGGAAAGAACCGAATTCCGATTTGCTGAATCCAAGAATGTCTGAAATTCTAAAATGAAGTTCTTGTGCAGAATCTTGGCATAAGTGTCTTCCCTAAATGTATCAAGTGAGAAGTATGGGAATTGTCAGGAAGTAGGGATGCTTTGCAAAAGGAGAAGGCATATATTTAGATCCCTAGTTGAGTTAACTAATTGGTGTGGAGTAAAATAAATGTGTGGCCCTAATGCAGACGGTTCAAAACCTGATGATACGGGAGCACACCGGTTACGATCTGGCGCTATGTAATAGTAGCTGTGTCCTAGATGCACGGTCTGGAAAGATGTCAGATATAAAACAAGCATGTGTCCCCAGCCTTAAGAAGAATCACTTCCAGTTCACTGTTTCAATCCTCTGCGTTATGATTCACTTCATATTGCCTGCTTTACAGAGCTTAAGAAATAGGATTTTTTTTTTTTTCCTTGAATGACAGAGAAAAGTTGAGCCAGAGAGATGTAACCTGCTTCAGATAATAACTGAGAACAGGGCTAACTACGCCATAGACTCTTTAGCACAATTCTTCAGGAATGTACTCTGTGGTTTACAATCACTTTATAGAGTCAAGCTCAAAGGAGAAAAAGTGAGGGGGTTACACTCAGAGAGAAGAGGTCAAAGGAAATGCCATTTCTATGGCAAGTTTCTTATTTCACTCTTCGTGCAAGCAAAGCACATCTAGAGTATGCAGACATAGAGAATGTCTTCAGAATTTAAAAAAAAAAAAAATTAGAATTGGAAAAGAAAGCAGTGGTCACCTAATCCAATCCCTCCCCATACGCTGAAAATGACCGCAAAACATCCAGGATTTTATAGCACTTATCACCCCCAGTGATGAAGAGCTCTCTGCCACTGACAGACCCAAACCATTTTCGGACAATTTTAACTAAGAGAAAGTGTAACCTTTTACAGAACAAATATCTGCTTCCCTGTGGCTACTCTCCATTGGTTTATTCCCTGGACTGCATCCAAATTGCTGATGAAAGTATTGAACAGGGCAGGGTCAGTGGCCTCCCTCCAGATACGCAATGATCACTTGGTCAACATTCCTTGCTGAAGCACCTGAGGCCCACCTAATTGTACTGCCCTCTGTGTGAAAGCAGCTCCCTGAAATTCCTGTGCTTCAGGGTAATAACCCTATCAAACTCCAAAGAAGGATTTGGCAAGACCATTCTGAGTAATTTCACTTTGGCTGTGAGTTATTAGCACTTCCTCTTTTAAGTACCAGTAGACCATCTTTCTAGAATTTGGCTGGGAATAAAGGAAAGGTGCCAAACCTGATTTCATATACTTCCCAGTGTAGTCAGGGCTAACCCTGGGCCTATTTAAAAAGGAAAAAAAAAAAAAAAGAAGAAGAAGAAGAAGAAGAAAAAGAAAGAAGGAAAGAAAAATATTCAAATCTCAGCATTCTTACAAAGTTATAATTATGGCATGGCTTGAACATTTGAGAGGAAACATTAATTTGACACTCAGCATCTCCACATGAGGAAAAAAAAAATCTCTTATGAGATTTTTAAGATGTCTTAAGATACTCTAAAACAGTAACAACAACAAAACATAATCTTTCTGTGTACTGGATGACCAAGGTTTTAAAATACCGGTTTGGTAATAACTGCACAAAATACACATATCAACCACTTCTTTTCTTCAAGCTCTTCGAGCTCTTAGCTTCAGTATGTCTAGTCCTGCCATGCTCCAGACTCTGTTTCGGTGGTGTCGCACTATCTTCTCTTCCTCCAACTATTCATTATTATTGGGGCCTTATACATCTTCTCTCTATTCTTTCCTTCAAAGATGCTTCCCTATACATTTAAAAGTACCAAAAAGCCAATAAATCCCCAAATCTGTATTTCCAACCCTGACTATCCCCCAGAGTCCTAGATGCATCCCATCCTGCCTAAAAAACTAAAGTGAAATAAATAAAATAAAATAAATTCCCATGCTATCTAATCCCTACCTTTGGTTCATGTGGGTCATCATGCAGGTCTCTCTATGGAAGGCTCTTTCTTCCTTTCCTACTAACACAATTTAACTCACTCTTCATCAGCAGCATAAATAGGTCCATTCACACATTCACATTTTTTTAATTGACTAATTCTTGTCTCACTGCACTGTATCTACTTTATGGATGTTTTTCTCATCTCCAAACCATAAACTTCTTGAGGGCAAGAGCTGACCATATTCATCTTTATATTTCTAGGACTTATAGCAATGAATGAATTATACTAGAGGCTAAAAAAAATATTAGTTGAATGAAATAGAATATGAAATGAGTTTCTCATGAAGCAGTCAAGGAGTTAGTACTTACAACTCAATCACTGAAAAGCAAGTGCTTTTTCATAAGAGTATTTGGTGTGCATGCCTACAAAGCATGCATGGTTTATTCCATCAATGGCCTGTGCTTAATGCTCCCTAGGTCCCCTGAGGCATGGTAATCTGTGAAAGCACTGCACCAAAGTTAAAATTCTAGCAAGCACACACAGATAATGGCATTTAAAGCTAGACCTTCGCCTTTCTGTTAGAATAACCCAACTACCACATTCTCCCAGTAAAAGAGAGTATCTGTTAAAGTTCATATGATTTCTCGGTGATATTCTGCAATCTATGAAATGTAGCCACCTCTAAATAAGTAAATTGCTGAACAGACTCTCCAGGTAAAACTGAGAACCAGTATCTTTCATGCAAGTTAACACTGAGAATCTTATGTCCTGAAATAGTCATGCTTTCTAAATTCCCAAGACTAAATGCTCCTCCGTGTTTGTTTAGAGGATGGGTATCAATGGATGTTAGTGACAGTGTTACAGTGACAACCATGATACAGTAAGAGAGGACGCCAGGTCCTGAAGGGCCACAGTGAAATTTATGATGAGAGGTTGAAGGACAAGCTGTTAAGGCAGATGCCAAAATGATAGAGATTTTCCATGAAAAAGAACAGGAGATTTGTGGCAAGATGAGGAGCATGAAAAAAAGGAAACCAACAGGTTATTTTAAGAGAGAATATCATATGTAATATGGGGCATATCATATGCAATGATGGGAAACACAGATAAAAGGGGTTTGGAAGCAAGAACAATGGTGCTGCTATGCTGCACTGGGCATAGACTCCACACACTGGCTCCATTTCTTAAATGAAGATTTTTATTTTGAGAATAGCAACTTCTTCTCTAATAAATTTTGTTATGGACTGAATGTTTGTGCTTCCTCAAAATTCATATATTGAAGTTCTAGTCCCCATTGTGATTGCTTTGGGGGGTGGGGGCTTTCGGAGGTGTTTATACTTAATAAGGTTAAGAGGATGGAGCCCCCATGATGGGATTTGTGCCCTTCTAAGAAGAGGAAGAGATCAGAGCTTTCTCAGTACTGGATGTGGGCACAGAGAGAAAAGGTGACCATCTATAAGGCAGGGAAACTCAATCACACTAACACCTGATCTTGGATATCGCAACTTCTAGAACTGTGACAAATAAATGTCTGTGGTTTAAGCCATCTAATCTATATTTTGCTAAGGCAGCCCAAACTGACTAAAACAAATCTCTGTATCATCCTGTTTGAAAAGCATGCTGATATAGAAGAAAGAAGCCAACAAGTGTTTCTCTACCTCATGTACTTCCAAGATATGGATACCTGCATCATATCATAACTTTTCTCTCCTTTAAATTATGCATATTGGGATAATACAGAAAGTAAATATATATATATATATATATATATATATATATATATAAGTAAATAAATATATTTACATATATGAGTAAATAAATACATATATTTTGTGTGTGTGTGTGTGGCAGAGAATGAACAAGGTTATACATGAGTAAATACATTCATTAGGAGAAAAGTTTACCATGTAGGATCAGCAATATTAGATGGGACAGTAAAATGAATGTGTACCTACATATATAACAAGAGGAAGTATTTCATTTTTCTCTATTCCTTTTGGCACTGAAGTACACAAGGCTTATTCTTTGAAGTCAGTGAGTGTCAACTACATATTTGGAGGGCATGATATTGAGAACAATGCAAAACCAGTTTCATTTTCTAAAGTATATATTAAGAAATTAACAATGTATGCAACACTGAAAGTAAAAATGAAAAATGTAATAAAAACAAATTTAAATATGCCATTATATGGCCTTGGATTGTTGATAATTATACCTTCTCCCAACCTCCTTAGGGCTCAGGTATAATTAAAACAATACTTATTGACAACAAGAATATTTTCCATCAGACATATGAAATAACAGCAACAACATAGTTGAGAATAAATGTAACATTATATTTAAAAGTGTCATACATCACAGAAGGATAACTTCACATGATATTTCACAGATTTAGATAACTTTTTTAAAAAATGTACCTCAATCTCTACGATACCCAAGTAAATAAACATAAAACTTCCAGCTTAAGAATTCTCTAAGTGAGGGCTGCCTGGGTGGCTTAGTTGTTAGGTGTCTGCCTTTGGTTCAGGTCATGATCTCAGGGTCTTGGGATCAAGCCCCGCACTGGACTCCCTGCTCAGCAGATAGCCTGCTTTTCCCTCTCCCACTCCCCCTAACTGTGTTCCCTCTCTTGCTGTCTCTCTGTCAAATAAACAAATAAGATACTTTAAAAAAAAAAAAAAAAGAAAAAGTTCTCTAAGTGATAAGAATGAGTGCTAATGTCCATGGTATACTCCACATGACATTAGCAACCCTCTGAAATATGGCACTGGATTTTTCAACTTTACCAGCTTTTAGTGTCCAAATGGAAGGAAATCCATAGTAGGCCACCCTGAGACCCAGAAACCCTTGGGTACCCGAGTTCAACTGCTGGCTCAGGGTGATGGGTCCACTCCACTGTATTCTCTTCCAACGCCAACCTGTTCTGGCTCCGAAGAGGAGAGTTCCAAATGTCTAAGGCCAAAGTGAGCACGTTGCCTGCTTCTAATCAAGGTGTTTCCCTGTTTTCTGAAACAGAGTCTAACTCTGATTCTCGTTTAAAAAGGACACATCTTTCCTAACCTGCTTGTCATTGTTGAGGGCACCACCGTCCTCTACTTCCCACGGCCTTCCGGCATGGGCTGACACATTCACAGATGCCTCTACCAGAGCCCTTACGGATTTATAACAAACATTCCAGAATTATATTACCAAGGCTGCAAGCGTGGTGAGGAAGTAGAGATGCTAAATCTCCAGCCCACTGCCATTTCCTTTCATAACAACTTGCGGTTGTGCAAATTAGTGTAACTCCTGCATCCCTTGAAAGGAGCAGATAGGAGTTTAGTGGGAGTTGTGGCTCATTGACTTTAGTGAGAGCGTATGACTCAAATCCTCTGAGTTTTATAAGGTGATGAGTTAGGCCAGGTTAAAACAAACCTTGGAGCATAATTTGATTGGTTTTTCCTCCATCAGTGATGGATGCTTGATAATCACTTTCTGCCTATTATATCAATAAATCAACTGCAATTCAATTTTAATCTGTAAATAAAGTTAAATCAGGGCTATGAGGATATTACATGCCTGCATTAGCTACTTAGAGGTGTCATTACTGTCTGTGGTTATTGAGCCAAATGTAGTCATTTGAGTTTTTAAGTTCTAGTCTTCAAGAAGTGGAGATGAATTTGCTAAATGTTCTTACAAGAAACACCATACACCCTGAGAAATCTGTACCTGCCTGAAATGGCAAACATAAATTATATAATATCAGAACAAATAAGGATTTCTAGCTTCAAGCACCAAGTGATATTATCTTCAGATTGTCAGTAGGTATGCCAGGAATACAACTCAGAAAAAAAGTTAAATGCTCCTGATGGAGAAGGGAAAAACTGGGCCAATACTCCCATCTTGGCCTAAGAAATTAAAACCAGAAGAAAATCCAATCTGTCAACCTGCCATGCCACACTATACTCCCAGTTAGACACCATCATAACACAGTATTATAGCACCTCGCACATTATGGGTGCTCAATAAATACCACGGAACATGATTAACCACTCCATACCCCCGGCAAAGCACTGTGAACTTTAAATCTCTGACTTCATGGGATATGCCTATATAAATGTGAAGTACAGCAAGCTGGAGAAAAGCAAGTGTTGGCTCAGGAGACAGAAAGAGAGTCCAGTTAAACCTCTGTGAGGATGCTGAAAGAAGGAACATCCTGAAGACAGTAGAGACCACTGCATTTACCTCTGTTTATGTCAATGGATAAAACAGTCACTTTCCTCAGGAAGGAAAAAGCAAAGCACAATTTTATACCAGTTACCTTTGACTCACTACACTTTTCTATCAAATTACTCAGAGGTAAACATTTTCTTAAGATTTATTTATCTATTTTACAAAGAGAGAGGTAGAGGACAGCGGGGAGGGGCAGAAGGAGAGGGAGAGAGTCTCAAGGAGACACCGCACTGAGTACAGAGCCCAACGTGGGGCTCAACGTAGGGCTCGACCTCACAACCCTGAGATGACAACCCCAGCTGAAACCAAGAGTTATGCCACGCAGGTGCCCCACTAAGAAGTAAACATTCTAGAATGGTAAGTATTTTGCACTTAAACTGGGTTATAGAAAGCCACATACCCACATCCTAGGGAAAAAAAAATATATATATATATACATATACACACACACACACACACACACACACACACATATATATCATGTGAATAAAAGATATTAAAAGATATAACCCAAAATACTTACTACTTATTAAGTAATTAGTAAAATTAAGTAATTAGTGAAATACTAAATGCTTATTAAAAAGCTGAACATAGCATAAAATTGATAAACCTATAGCTAAACTTATAAAAAATGAAAGAGAAAGGACCCAAATAAAATCACTAATGAAAGAGGAGAAATAACAACCAAAACCACAGAAATGTAAACAATTCTAAGAGAATATTATGAAAAACTAGATGCCAACAAATCTATGAGAAATGGATAAATTCCTAGAAACATATAAATTATCAAAACTGAAACAGGAAGAAATAGAAAACTTGAACAGACCAGTAGCCAGCAAAAACATTAAATCAATAATCAAAAAACCACCCCCCCAAAAAAACAAAAGTCTAGGACCAGACGGCTTCACAGGTGAATTCTACCAAACATTTAAAGAAGAGTTAATACATATTCTTTTCAAACTATTCCAAAAAGTAAAAAGGAAAGAAAACATCCAAAATCATTCTATGAGGACAGCATTACCCTAATACCAAAACCTGATAAAGACCCAACAAGAGAACTACAGACCAGTATGTCTGATGAACACAGATATAAAAATCCTCAACAAAATACCTGCAAACCAAATCCAGCAATACATTTTAAAAAATCATTCACTATGATCAAGTGGAATTTATTCCTTGGTTACAAGGGTGGTTCAATATTTGCAAATTAATCAACATAATACATCACATTAATAAAAGGAAGGATAAGAACTGTATGATCATTTCAATAGACACAGAAAAAGCTCTGACAAAGTACAACATGCATTCACGATAAAAACTTTCAATAAGTATGTCTAGAGGGAACATACCTCAACATAATAATAATGCCATATATGAAAACCCACAGCTAATACCATCCCTAATGAGGAAAAACTGAGAGCTCTTCCTTTATGGTCAGGAACAAGACAAGAATGTCCACTCAGACCACTTTTACTCAACATAGTGCTGGAAGTCTTAGCCACAGCAATCAGACAACAAAAAGAAATAAAAGGCATCCAATTTGGCATGGAAGAAGTAAAACTTTCACTATTTGCAGATGGCATGATACCAGATATAGAAAACTCTAAAGACTCCACCAAAAAACTGCTAGAAGTGACAAATGAATTCAGTAAAGTCGCATGATACAAAATCAACACACAGAAATCTTGAATTTCTAGACACCAATAATGAACTGGTAGAAAGAGAAATTAAGGGATAAGTCACATTTACAACTGCACCAAAAACAATAACATATCTAGGAATTAGTCTAACCAAAGAGGCAAAATAACTGTACTCTGAAAACTACAAAAACTGATGAAAGAAATTGAAGATGACACAACGAAATGGAAAGACAGTCCATGCTCATGAGTCGGAAGAACAAATACTGTTAACATGTCTACACTACTCAAGGCAATCTATACGTTTAAAGCAGTCCCTACCAAAATACCACAGCATTTTTCACAGAGCTAGGATAAACAATGCTAAAATTTATATGAAACCACAAAAGACCCAAATAGCCAAAGTAACTTTGAAAAAGGAAACCAAAGTGGGAGGCATCACAATTCCAGACTTTAAGCTGTATTACAAAGCTGTAATCATCAAGACAGTAGGGTACTGACACAAAAACATACACATAGATCAGTGAAACCAAGAACCCAGAAATGGACCCACAACTATATGGCATATATATATATATATATATATATATATATATATATATATATATGATGGAATATTACTCAACCGTAAAAAAGAATGAAATCTTGTCATTTGCAATGACATGGATAGAGCTAGGGAGTATTATGCTAAGCAAAATAAGTCAGAGAAAGACAAATAATGGTATCAATTCACCCATGTGTGGAATTTAAGAAACAAAACAAACAAAGGGAAAGAGAAAGAGAGAGGCAAACCAAGAAATACACCTTCAACTACAGAGAACGAAGTGATGGGTTACCAGAGGGTAGGTCAGTGGAGGGATGGGTAAAATAGGAGATGTGGATTAGGGAGTGCACTTGTGATGTTTGGAAGTGTTGAATCGCTATATCGTACATCTGAAACCAATAAAACACCGTATGCTAACTGGAATTTAAATAAAACCTTACCAAAAAAAAAAAAAATACCCAGAAAAGAAAAACCCAAATGCAGCATATTTATGTTCCAAATTACACTCAAACAAGACTTCATAGATTTTAGCAGATTAATCAAAATTTATGTTAAAAAGGAAAATAGATTTGGATAAATAGTGAACTTTTAAAAATAAATGTAATTTTCCTATATCCAGTTTTAACTTTTATGTTGTTAAAATGATTTCTCTTTGAACTAAGTATTTATCAAACCTTAAACTTTTTGGTTGTTGCTCTATTATGAACAAGAGTTAAGGAGAACAGAGCTCACCACCAGGATGCTGGGTGCCAATGTCAACATACTGAACCTCTAATTCCAATGATGAAGCAGCAAAGAAAACAAACTGATTGATGTGCAGAGTCTATAGCACAGGACAGAGAGCTAAAGGAAATTAAGGAGTAGACTCAAGAGGGATTCACATCGTCTGCATCTGCCTCTCTGGGTTTCATACTGATATGGATTCAGAGTAAATCTTAAGTGTATCTGTTGAAGACAAGTCTTTTTGATCCCAGAGCATGAAAAAAATAGTGGAAAGAAATGAAAAAAATTATGTATATATAGAGTCATATATATGTGTGTGTGTGTGTATACACATATATACATATGAGGGTTATATATACATATATTGGGAGATACATGGTGAGATACTGAGAAACAGAAAAACAGAAGCATCTGAGATATAATGACTAACCGAAGTACAAGGTTCAAGTGGCCCACTCCACAGCATTCAAGACAGCTATATCCAGCTTACTGCACAGAAATTCCTGGAATTGATGTTACTAAGTTCATGTTCAGACTCAGTTACAAGCATGGCTCCTTTCCAAATTTAATCAAAATAGCTAAAGCCCCAAACAGCATTTTAAAGATCAAATTAAAGAGGATCTTAAGAAGGCTCTTAAAGCTGTGCCTCCCGAGTTCTCAAGGTTCACATTAGGTTATGATTCGGTACTGTCTCAGTGTATCCTTTGCAGACTGGGATACACTGCTAAAACCTAGAGCTTTACTAAGTCACCAGGGCGGCATATCAAATTCCTGAGTTTTACATTCGCCAGTGGGAGGAAGGGGAAGCCCACAGACAGAAGAACCCCTCCCCAGTTCCACTCACTTCACCAACTTTCAACAAGGGTCTACCGCGTGATTTCCACACGTCAGACCCCGGGCCCAGCGCTGTCAACACCTCCTCCACCGACCTGCAGCGAAGCCTGTCCCTTATATCCCCCGGGGCCCCACGGGGATTCCTACTCTTAGGAAAACAAACCGTTCTTCAAAAGAAGATGGGGCCACTTTTCACATGCAGTGTTTTTCAGTTAGCTAGCATGTTAACTTGGCCAGAAAACTCCGTAGCTTTAACTAATTTTGGAAAACTGGTATTTAACAAATTCGTTCCTATTTTGCTTATCTGGCATTCCTTACGCTCATGAACAACCACGGCTTATATTCAAAATCTTCCATTCTCCTTCCTGGGAAAAGTGCCATAGAAAAGGAATCAATATACAATCTCCCTTCAGAGAAAAGAGTATGATAATGCCCTCTGTTTCACGACACTAGCCACCAATCTTTGTCAAGTGTGGAACATTAGCGAAAGTGGAAATGTCATATTCCATCTACATGATAGAACAAACTGAGAAAGGGTTCTAATTTCTCTTTACCATTAGACAAGTGGTCTCTACCCTGAAATAAGAAAGTTAATGAGCAAAGGACATTTAACTCCCTCCACTGGAGACTTCTCTGTTGCCTAGATGTTCCAGCACCACTGGAAATAATGATTGCTTGCTTACAGCTAAGCTAGTAGATACCACACTCTTAATTTTGATTCTTAAAATAACAACGGAAGCAATTCATAGACTGAATAATAGCACAAAATCTTAATTTTTACCAGAGATGTGGAATTTAAATATTGGAAGGGGTTATAAAGGTCATCTCATCCACATAATGACCCCAACAAGTTATGGTTCGGCTTGTCTATGGTACGAAAAAGTTCCCAGAAAAGTCGGATCAGATCAATGGACAGTTTTAATCATGGGAAGTTCTTTCCTTGAACCAGAATGCTAACCCTCAGGGAGGTGGGATGGGGAAGAGCAGTGAACAGGGCTTTCACTTCTATATTAATTAAATTTTTCAGAAAGACAATATATTAGCTTGCAACTCAAAATAATTGACTCAATATCTGACTTAATTTACTTTCCACTCATTTATCCTTGTTTTACCTAATAAGAGCCCCAGGAAGCACATATGAAATTCCATTTGGTTCCATGAAAAGAGACATCAGATTCTCTTCAGTCTGCTTTTTTTATAGAGAACAATCTTAGTTCCTTTATAAGACGTTTTGCTGAGTACTACTGGGGTAAAGTTCTCTGTGGTTCTCTCATGTTTCTGCACACCTTGCAAACAGAGGCAATTTTTTCCCACAATATTTGTATACTGAAAAATCTTAGAAGATAGAAATAATACCTCCCTCCAGAACAAAAAGCATGCATCCTTATTACTAATATTATAAAAAACATGGACCCCTGGGGAGGCTGGGTGGCTCAGTGGGTTAAAGCCTCTGCCTTCCACTCAGGTCATGATCTCAGAGTCCTGGGACTGAGTCCTGCATCAGGCTCTCTGCTCAGCAGGGAGCCTGCTTCCCTTCCTCTCTTTCTGCCTGCCTCTCAGCCTACTTGTGATCTCTGTCTGTCAAATGAATAAATAAAATCTTAAAAAAGAAAAAAACAAAATTTGGTCCCCTAAACTTAGCTTTCCTTTCCTGTAAAGCCAGATGTTACCTGGCCCTCTTTGCCTTGCCCCATGGGAACTAGGGCCAGGGGACAATGCCAAAAAATCTGATATTCTTGGTGCCACTATTGCTTTTAGTAATAAAGTCCTTTATTTCTAGCCCAGGAGTCTCCCCCCTTCTGTCAGCATCCATGAAACTGTCAGGGTAACCAATAAGCTTGCAAGGATGGTAAAATCTCAGACCCTTCCCAGTTTCAGGCAGGTGCTATACACGGTTGAGTTGAAAATATGTTCTTGTTCTCTAGGAGATTATAACCTAAAAATGTCAAATTTCTAAATTTTTGAATGAGATGCAATTGAGAAGCTAAAAACCGTACTGGAGCACTTTAAAAATAAACAAAGTACAAAGATGGAACAGAGTTACAGTGGTCAGAAAGTCTACTCAGCAAAAAAGTAAAACAGAATCATTATGTTATTAAGGTCATGAAAGAGGTGTTTTTACTTCAATTACGTAAGACAAACTTGAAGGACTTTAAATTAGCAATGATTTCTTATCCCTGTAACCTGTAACTCAAAAGCCCCTAAATATCTTGCCCTTTCCGTTTGTCTAAAGGATATTAACGAATCATATCCTGTATATCTCTTTCTCACCTGCTCTCCTGATCCACATCCCAGTTACTGCACACTGAGCTCCTCTGGTCTTCCGAGGTTTGCTAATGTCGCTCGTTCCAGAAGCCATTCCCTAGGGTCCCTGTTGGTGAGTGGAGATACGGCAACAGCTGACTGCAGTGACTCTGATGACTTAAATTTCAAGCCTACCTTGCCACTGCTGAGCCATAACCCTTCTTGAACCAGTACTTGGGGAGCTCAAATCTCTTAAACTAATTGAGCACTTAATATACAGCTATAAATTAATCACCTTGTAACGGTGCTAATTATTTCATTAACTCCAAACCAACCCAATCTAAACTGTCACTTCTTTAGAGCTCAGCTGCTGAAATTCTTCTTTATTTAAGCTACTGATTAAAAATATGCTATGAATTACATATGCAGATAAATAAAGATTGAGTTTCTGTCTAACTTTTTGGAAATTCAGATATATTGTGAAGCAGAGAGAGTGTGTGTATGTGTGTATCCGTCTGTCTGATCAATTTTCTTTCTCTGCAGCACATACAGCAGGAACTGTAACTTGTAGCCATGTGAATAAAGTGAGATCAGAACACATTTTCATCTCACTGGTCCCACGGCAGACTGATGAGGAAAAGGGCTCTTTGCTCTCCTTTTTTTTAACCTCTTTCCCCAGAACATCTTGAGTGGCAGGCTGGTAGATAATCCTGTTCAGAGCTAATGTGTAACAGGAACAGGACGGAGAGGAACTGACTTGAGAGGCTCTCCTATGGGTTGGGACACACCGATGCCATATTTAAATATGTCCTCTCTGCTCACCTCTGTGAAGATAAATATCTGAACATCGAGCTTAAAAACAAAAAGGAGAGACGCACTGAGAATCAGGTGATGGGTTGTCAAGCCGTGGGAAGGAGCTCTCACCAAAGAAGCACGTCTGCTTTGTAAAGAGGCCCCGTGCAAAGGAGAAATGGAGAAAACAATTAAAATGTTCTTCCTTCTCTGGGCTGTGTTCACTGGAAACCAAATCCCTAACGTGAGAAGAGGAAGCTCAGCTATTTTAACTCATGAAGAGGGGCTCTCTTGAGCAACTTGGATGACAGAATTCATCCTCTTGTGCCCAATAAAATGGGCCAAAGCCCTGGCTGGGCAATTCATTTGGCAATTCATTAGCTGCTATCCTGGGAAAAAGCATCTATAATCATGAAATGCTATTTCAGTCTTTTAACAGTGGTTAACCTGATAGTTGTTCTTATCTCAAGAGCTGGAATATAGGAATCTCGAGAGTAAGGCACTGTCTAATGCATCTTTGTTTTCTTTCCCTACGAAACCTAGCTCAATGGCTTTTCATTAGGCCTATTTCTTTTTTTTTTTTTTTTTAAAGATTTTATTTATTTATTTGACAGGCAGAGATTACAAGTAGGCTGAGAGGCAGGTAGAGAGAGAAGGAGGAAGCAGGCTCCCCGCTGAGCAGAGAGCCCGATGCGGGGCTCGATCCCAGGACTCTGGGATCATGACCTGAGCTGAAGGCAGAGGCTTTAACCCACTGAGCCACCCAGGCGCCCCTCATTAGGCCTATTTCAACCAGCATATGTCCATGTGATTTTTTGGCAGCATTTGGGAGTTTGCATAGTGGATTAATGGGGAGATGGAGACATATAAGTAGGAAAATTTTAAAAAGGTGAGGATCTATCTTCCCTTAAGCACCTAAAAGCCACCACTTACCCATCTGGTTTGCCCAAGCACAATTTGGGGATCCTAAAGAGACAGACACAGCAAGAGGGTGGCCATGGAGATGGTGAAAGTGAAAGCAGATGAGCACCAACAGCAGCAGCCCCTAGTTTCCTTGAGGTCTGGATTCCCCGTTATCCTGACAATATGTTATTTCACTATACTGTATTGGGATGCAATGTGATTTTTTATCGGTAAATACATCAACCACAATCTTGATTAATTCTTCCCTGCAATAACTTGGTCTACTACACTGTCAGGATATGTATGAACTTCTTGAATTCTCTGAAGAAATTTCTTACAGTTTTGTAGTTCTTTTACTACCAGTTTTTGCTCTTAAGTTTTCTCTTAAGTTTTTGCTCTTAAGTTTTGCTCTTAAGTTTTCTCAGAGATGCCCGCCCTCATCTCTGGAGATGCATTTTAACAGTGCCAATATGCATCACACTTCAACATGCTAATGTGCTGACGGTGATGTGAGACCACATATATCATCACCATCTTTTTCTGCAGGATATAAATTGATTGTGCCGTAAGTTTCATGAAAGCAGAAACTGTGTATGCCTTATTCCTTCTTAAGAACAAAGCACCCAGAATAGTACTTGACTCACATAAGGCACAGTAAATATATACACGGATAAATAAATAAATGGAAGAGTGAGTTAAACTGATGGGTTTGTATTTGTGATTTTTAAAACCCCAAATTAGTCTATTGTACTAGATAGACTTCTGCTACATCTAAATCGTCTTGAGAACATTTCTGTATGAGGCATTTCCTTCCTGGAATTCCTCCAAAACTTGAGCTCTCTGAATCTGACAACTTCAAATATCTTTAATGATTTCTTTAAAGAGCAATAAAACGGCAGGCTACTAAAAAGGAGATAACTGTACCATCCCTGCTCGTGAATGGACTTAGCAAGCATTTAAGGAGCCTTAACATCAATCTTCCACAGCTAGATTTATAACGCATCCATTTTATGAATCGCTTTGACTTGGATCCTAAAGCCCCCAGGCACAATTTTGCAGGGAGTTCCTATGACACACATACATTAAACTGAGAAAGCAGGAAATATGATTCTCCTAGAGGCTGGTATTCAACTACTTTGATTATTCTGCATAGTAAGTCAGGTTGGGTTGGCAGGTCATTATCGGATGGATATTGCCAACTATGGGAGAAAAATAGGGCAAAGGGGCCTTACGCTGAATAAACCCAAACATGTTCAAACCATGGGAAATACGTTATCAAATTCAAGACAAAAATTAGGGTGAGTGCTTTCAGCATCTATTCTAACTTAAGCACTGAATATTCATTTGTATTTAATGAATCCATGATTTCTGAAGAAAATAACATGATAAAATGAGGTAATAGACTTTTCAATTTGCCTTTGAGATGGCAGACTGATTTAAGGTTCTCTGGTCTCCCTGAATAGGTAACAATTTCTAAAAGACGCAGATGTATTGGCCAAATGTGACCTTAAAGGAGTTACCTGACACAATTCATCTCTTAATAGGACACAAATATCTTTACCACATCTGTGTAATTTTTAGAATACTGTTTTGATATATACTCCTTGATATACATAGTCGGCAAATTCGTTGCTCCCTCCAAAAACGTTCTACAGTTAAATGCAATTGTAATGAAATCAAAGGGCCACAGAGGTTTATGGCTGGTAGATACCATGGGATTGTCTTGCTGACCATCACTTCCACTGTATCTGTCTCGAGATAGTGTGGCCATTTCTGCTTTAATTTCCCTGTGTATGGGGAGCTTAGTAGCCAGCAAGATAGCCTACTCCATTCCTAAGCAGCAGGAGAGAGGGAAGAGAAAGCCTTATAAAAATAACTTCCACTTCTACTGCACTTTAAGAAGTTTACAAAATGTTTTTAGATCTGTCATCCCAATCTATCCTTAAGACACTAAGACCAAGTAGAAACTATTAATCCCACTTCCCAGATAGCAAAGTTGAAGCTCAAAAACATAAAAACATAAAATAATAGGATGATGTAACTTTCACATTTTCAGCTACGTAGTGAAACAGTTTATGTATCTGATAGACGTACACCTTTGAGATTTGCCTTCGTCCCCCACAAAATGCACCCCTGGCTTGAGGTAATTATTGCTTATTTTAATCTTGATGAGGCTCCAGAATCAGCACATCCTTCTGTCTGCAGACGTGAGGGAGTATAACTTACTACGACTGTCTGCATGGTCCCAGAAGAGCTCCTTCTACAGAGGATCTGTGTGGGTTCGGCATGTGTATTTAAATTCCACAAAGAAACATATGAATGACTTAACGTGTCTTCACAAGGAAGGATGCTACATGCAAAAGAGTAAGCTGAGTGATTTTTAAAAATGTCCTTTTGGGAGGCTCTTCGCAATAATTTTTAAAGTGACAGGCAATAAATGGTATCTCAAGTGCAATCACCATCTTAAAGTAAACTTCAAAGAGTAGAGTCCATATTTTATAGTATTTTCTGTCATCATCGGTATTCTTGAATGTGTAATTACTGTTCTACCATTCAGGCAGGAGTTACATATGGGGAGCCCAGTCACAAGCTTACTGATTTTCCATCTTAGGATACAAAAGAAGTCACTTCTTCAATTAGAGTACAATGACACTAATGAATGCACTCTGGTTGTTCCCTTTCTTACAAGACTTTCTTATCTGGCAGCTCCAGTGATGTGATGAGAAGGCGATTTGCAAGTCTGATTTGGAAGTTTTTGATCATAAGAGGCTAGGGAGTATAAAGTTTCTGCTTACCGTCTTAGGGACATTACGGAAAATTAGCTCTGTAATGTATTGAAATTATTCAGATAGAAATAGACTCTTAACTTTGTGATCCTTCCTTCTTAACATGCACAAGGACTGTGATGTAAATGAAAACTCCTATCGATATTCTCAAGAGACTTCTGTTTAGGAACTGAATCGCTTCAAACTTTGCATTATTCAGCTCTCTGGTCAGTGGGCAGGAATAGATATCAAGATATTTCCACAGTTTCAAATATTCTATTTCCCCTCTTGATGAATTTGAATCCACAGTTCTAAACAAGTTTTAATAATCAATTGCAAGGATTTTATGCAGAAGAATGAGCTAACTGATTTACTTTACCATTTTGTGCACATACATAGCGGCATCCGTCATAGCGCTCTCCCACATTATCTAGATTTTAAAACACTGAACATCTTGGAAGTAAACACTCACATCATTAAAAGAAGTGTTATTTCTGGTCCACATATATTAGAAGATAAAAAATCTTACTTAACTACGGTATTAAGCAAGCCACAACACTAAAGTATTATTCATGAAACTAGACATAATGATAAAAGCAATCTACTGATAATATCATGGGTAAGTAAATGTGGAAACAGTCAGGAAAATATTTCTTTGCTTTATGGTGCAAAGCAAGAATATATGCAGCCTATTGGTCCCTGAAAGACAGATGCGTACAATGTAGACTGTTCCACTATAGAGCACATTCTATTAGACAGTGGTGAGGCTGAACCTCATCAGTTTTTAGAGGGGCCACCTAAACTCCCTTTCCATCTGGGTGATTGAGAGCCCTGCCGGGTGGAGAATGGCCAGGTGCACTGAAGGAGAATAAGATGTCAGAAAGGCAAAAGGTAATTTGTTTTCTCCTCTGGGGTAACCTGGATATGTTCTTTTACTCCAAACTGTTAAGTTTCAAGGAAATATGTCTATGCAAGTCTTGAATTATTAACAAGTTCAACATCCATGTACCACCTAATGTGGATGCGTTTGGAGGTGGGTGAAGATCAATTTTATGTTTCTAATTTTTAATTGAGTCTAATGACCAGAAATGACCTAGAAGGCCTTCAGCCTCGGGAGGAAAAGCATTAAGCAGATCTGGGGAATGAGATACTTCTACTTGCATGGATATTTTTTATTTCAGACTCTGTCCCTGAATCTGCCAACATGACAATGTTCTCCAATACTAAAAAAGACATGCTCCGGACTTTTGCAAAGATGACACCTGCTTGACTGACAGCCTGTTCCTGCATATCAGTTCCTTGGCTTTAGTTACACAGCAATCTGTCAGCCATTTAGATGACAAGAACTCCTTCAACCATTAAAGAGTTAACTTGTTTTTTTAATCTCTACATAATTCTTGGGGTGGCAAAATTGCCTTCCAAAACAAAAAACACTATTTAAAGGTTAATTGCTTGATTAATGTATGTCTTCTCTGACACTTGCTCTTTATTTACACAGACAGAAGAATCTCCCACCGTACCTTGTTTTAAATCTCCTTGTTCACTGCTTTTGTTTGGTCCAAGGGATCATTTTTCATGGGTTCTCAACACAGAAATCAAAATGTTATACTACTTTTCTGTTTCTGTGGTTGTTTAAATGATCTGTTTGTATTACTGACAAAGAACTTGATGATTGAAAGTGAATCAGCCATTTCTCACTCCCCTCCAGGTGGGTAGAACTGGAAATTATTTCTCATCATTGAGTAAAAACATTTGACTTTTGGTTGGCATGACAATGACATAGGGCTCTCCTTGACTCTTTCCAAGGCAGCTGGAAAGTGAAAACCTTTCAGCTCAAGACACAGAGTCAATCTTTTACACTCTCGTTAACATTAAAGAAGGCCGTGTGGGCAAATTCACATTCCTAATAGTATGATTCATTCAGAATCAAATTAATAACCAGTATTGGGTTGTTTTTCCAGAGTAAAAGTAAAAGTAAAAAAATAATGCTACAAACTCAGATTGTATGTCTGGGAAGCATGACGGGCATTAAGGGCAAGATAGTATCTATTTATTTCATCTGAAGATTTTCCCAAGATCAGTGGTAATTCTGTAGAAACTCAAAACTGAACAGAGTTCTTAAATAAAAGTGGTCTTCCTCTGCTTTCCTTCATCTCCAAAGATTCTGAAACTTTCTGAAGAGATGGAAAACACATATGTTGGCATGAGCAATCAAGGAGAACTTTCACTTTGTAAACTGTATTTCCTAAGAAAATATCTTTTATATAACGTGTATAGGATGGAACTGCCAACTCTGGGTGATGAAATGGAATATGGTAGACTGGGCATGAGGGGGAAAAAATTGGAGGAGCAAAAGATAATCAGAAGAGAGGGTATTGTAAGCAGAAAGGTACTACTTATATTTTATATTTCTAAAGGAATCAAGAGAACATGGTTCATCCATGATAGTGATGTCATCTGTTTCTCTAAAATATCTACAAAGCTTTCTCTCTCAATATAACAAATCCAGTGAGAACAAACATTTTTATTTGCCTAAAAATTTGATTCCTTTTTTTATTCCTTAAAGAATGTGTGTGTGTGTGTGTGTGTGTGTGTGTGTGTGTGTGTGTCAGTAGTAAGAATTGAGGGTGAAAAACCTACCAGACAACTAAGAAACAGAAGACACTCAGAAATATCTTTCTATAAATAAATACAGAGAAAATCTGAATAACACATTAAAAAAAATATTTTAGAAGGACAGAACCTAGGAAACTTCAAAATAACACAATTTGTATCCTTCAGCTTTTAGAGATCATCTTTTACTGCTATGTGACCCTGTCTCAGTCTGTTCTGTTCAGCCTCCTATAACAAAATATCAGACTGGGTGGCTTATAAACAATAGAAACATATTACTCACAGTTCTGGAGGTTGGAAAGTCCAAGATCAAGGTGTAGTAGATTTCAGTGTCTGGTGAGAGCCAGCTTCTCGGTTCGTAAGTGGCCACCATCTTTTTCCCATGCTCTCACCTAACAGAAGAGACAATGGGATCTTCCTGGGGTCTCTTTTATGACGGCATTAATCCTATCGAATCAACTCCTACTAAAGGTTCCACCTCTGAATACCATGATCCTGGAGGTTAGGATTTCAACCTACGGGTTTGAAGAGGAACATTCAATCTAGAGCAGAACCTCTCCACAGGCAGTTTCTATGATAGCAGCTTGTTTCTTCAAGGTCATCAGTAAAGTCTCTCTAGTGCATGCCAACAAGACACAACCAAGTGTATGTGGGTAGATAGATGAGTAGATAGAGACAGAAGACAGATAGATAAACCCAGTAACGTGAGTAACTTCTCACTTGTGCCATATTCTGTTGGTTAGAAGCAAGTCACAGGTCCTGCACACACTCAAAGGGAAGGGATTATACAGGGCATTTCCAAGGTCTATCTGCCACACCTGTGAAAAGAATTTTCCACAAGCTCATACGCCAGAGAGGATTCCTACACATCCAAGGAGTCATTTCCTGGCAAGCAACCTCCCACTTACAGGTCAAATCAGTCCCACAAAAATACTTATTTCTGGTTCTGACCACGTCTCAAAACAAAATGAGAAATATTCTAGTATTCAATGGAATGTAGCTGTTCACCAAGGCATAACATTACTAAACAATGATGTGAACCTAGATGATAACTATATTTCCAAGTTTCTGCTGTTTGATATGATTCCAAGATATACTCAAAATGCTTCTCTAATGTTTCCTTTCTCTGATTGGAATGGTTTATTATTTGAAAAGAGCTGTAGACATGCAATTAAACAGTCTAATGAGGAAGTTAATATCTCTTCCCCGGGTCAGGATGGTAAAAGCTAGAACCCAGTGGTGTGCTTGAACAGTTAATAACTTAATTCCTTAAAGAATTAATAACAAATGTCCACATCTTTGTTTAATTGCTAATGTATACTTCCTTAATATGTGTTGCTCTCATGGATCTCTTATCCAAGAAATTGAAATGATCACCTGATAGACTGTTCAAAATAGATAAATCAGAAATTTTGTAAATAATGCATATTTTTCACAAACATTTCATTTAATAATCTTAAATTACATTTCTTTGCTATTATTTTGATGTAAGTCCAAGACAATTTTTAGTGTGTATAAGACTACTGATTGGATTTCCCTGTTGTCTTTTATCAACAAATTCATCTGTAATGCATCATCTATGATTTCTGGTTTACTTTTCTTTAAAGCAGACCAAAAACATAAAAAACAAAGTACAGATTTTGAAGTAAATCTTCTAGATTTTACTATTTATTTTACGTATGTTTTAGTCACATCTAATTGGATAGTAATTTTTAGCAACTCAGATCCACTGAGTCTTTCAAAAACATTTGACATGATTTTAAAGAAATCATCTCCCTTACATTTTATAGTTTATTATTACAGTGTAATTAATTTTCAAACCCATTGCAACCAGTTCAAATGACCAACCCTGACTAGTTTTTCCTTGTGGGTTCCATGTGAGCAAGTAGACTAGAGAGTAGTCTTGGCCAAGGCACTTAAGAGAGTGTTGGGCAAAAGTCAGCATGATTTAAGAAGGAACTGAGTGTTATTTAACCAGTAAATTAGTTAATAAGAATCATTTAAAAGAGCTTCTGCTACTGAATGCCAAAGATAGGTTAACTACCCTACACAGGAGAAAAAACGTGATTTCAATACAATTACTGTGTGAGGTACTCCTGCACTTATGTAATGTTTACAGCATACAAAGCATTGCTTCTTTTTTAACCTTAAAAAGCTTTTGATGTGAGCCTGGAATTCTGACAGTTGCTAAAGAATGGTGAGAAATTCACCAAGGTCCTAAGGTTCTTGCTTGATGATTTATGACTCACCATTTAGCTGAAAGTGCCTGTCAAATTCATATTTTAATAACAGCAAACATGAGGTTGAATTATAAAATAGTTTCCATTTGATCCAATTTATTTTATGTAGTTACATTCAAGAATGCATGCCTAGAAAATTATAGGGGTGTATTCAAGTCCCTTCTCCCACACCCCATATATAATCAGTCACCAAGTCACGCCACTCAAAACCGTCCATTTCTCCCCAACTTTACCATGTCACTGCTTTAGTATATTCCTCCTAATCTCCTGAAAAATTCTTTCTTCCTAATATCAGTCTTCCCCCTCTAGTCCGTATCCATACTGCTTCTGAAGTTCACAAATCTGCTTTTATGATTCTCATTTTTAAAGCCCACTCTGGATTTTCACATTCCAAAGAATAGTTCCTAAGCTCCTTTAAATAGAGCCAAACAGGACCCACACAATCTAGATTTACCATATTTACCAGCTTCATCTATGATTGTTCCCACTCACATTCTAAGTTCAACATCATAAATTCATCTCTATTCCTTCTCCAAATGCACATTGTATAAGTTTGTATCATGGCAAGCCTGTTCTTGATTCTCAAGCACCTTATTTCCTTAAAATCTTGGCACACTTACACTTATCCTTAAGATCAACTCTTTAAACCCTTACCCAAATCCTCCATGCACTTTGCTCACAATATTTTGGGCAGCTCTCTTTTTTACTGCACAAATTTTGTTGGACAAGTACTTACTGAATCCCAAATACTGGACTGGGTTCTACAGTTCTATTACGCTGTAAACTCCTTGACAGCAGGCACCACACCTCTTTCATTTTTACACCATTCCCAACTGTCTAATGCAGTACATGCATACCATGCACTGTATTTAAGTTTATTGGCTGAATGAATGAATATCAGTGCCATTAAATATAGCAATAAAGTCTTTTTGGAGATTTTATTAGGAAGTTCCCCATGCATTGTCTTCAGAGTTTTAGAAAATAAATGGGAACAACATTCTAAGTTGAACAGTCCTCTCAGTATCTTAGGCTTTTTGTAGTAACACAATTTTTCTATTCTTGCAGAGTTAAGATAATACGCCTCTGTTGATTTATTTTTTTTAAGATTTTATTTATTTATCTGAGAGAGAGACAAAACAGGAGCAGGGGAAGGTGCAAAGGGAGAGAGACAAGAAGACTCCCTACTCAGTGGGGAGCCAGACTTGGGGCTCGATCCCAGGACCCTGAGATCATGACCTGAGCCAAAGTCAGATGCTTCACTGACTGAACCACCCAGGAACCCCTGCCTGTGTTAATTTAAAATCTAAATGGCTGATTATGTCTTCATCCTATTCCCACAATGTGTTAAAGAGTAGAAATTATAGTAACCCGTCCACCACTTGGTATTACATACCCATGGTAAATAATCAGTTTGACCTAAATTTTTCATGAATTGGCTATTTCTTTTTTAGCCAGTGGACTACGAGTCATATTTACCCTTTCTGTATCTCCTATTTTAGTTGGAGTAGAAGGTAGATTAGTTCCATTTCCTAACACAAACATAAAACTCTTCATATCAATTTCAACTCAAGAGCACACTAAATTTCTTCATTTTTGCGCCACGTACCACTTCTAAAATATTTAGTATATTGATGGTATAATTGACATGTGATCAGAACTTGTCTATTCATTTTCCTTCTTAGTCAATTGAGGTTTACATCAAAGCTTTTGAAGATAATTGAAGATCAAAACTTTGTTTACTCCATTTCTTGAAAATCTCATTTGCCTTTGTTATTTGGCAAACTTTTAATGATAGGTGTTAAATTAACTGTACTATCTTGCCATGAGTGTAGCCAGTAGTTTTAAGACGATCCTTTATCTTTCAAAAGAGTAGAGATGAGAAGGGGTAAAGAGCCAATGTTTCTAAATTAAGCTGTGATAAAAATGAATTTTGTTATTTCTAAATATTTTGACAGAAAACTGCGGTGAAACACTAGCTGTGAACACTAAGATATTTTATTGACTTGGAAACATGGTTCCAGAGACCAACACTATTAAAAATGTGCAGTTCTTCAGGATGCGCTATATGTTCGGTTATTCAGTTAAATCCCTGAAGATGATGGAACACTATGATCCTAAGAGTTTCTTATGGCCATTAATTTTCCAACAATATTTTCAAACACTTGAATCAGTGTCACATGGACACTTCGAAAAGCACAATTATAAAATTTAGAATTCTGGGGTGCCTGAGTGGCTCAGATGGTTGAGTGTCTGCCTTTGTCTCAAATCATGATCTCCAGATCCTGGGATCGAGCCCCATGTCAGGCTCCCAACTCAGTGGGGGGTCTGCTTCTCCCTCTCCTTCTGCCTTCCCCCCATTTGTGCTCTCTGTCTCTGTCTCTCTCAAATTAATAAATAAAATCTTTTTTTAAAATCTACAACTTTTCAGCAGGCAATGTTAGTAATTTAGGGGCCCAATGTACCATCATAGCTATTTGGCAAAAAGGGACAAAGTTTTCTAAAACCAAGCTTATCTTCATAAATGCCCTAGCTATCTAAAAATTAAAAGGTATAAAATTATCCTAATTGAAAATAAAGAACTAATGAATTGATAATACCAATTAAAAAGAAAGGTGGAAAAATAAGCACTGGGTTATCCCAGCAGAATAACACAGCGTGGAGGAGCATGGAAGACAGGACATACGAAGGAAGGACTGAGAGGATTTGACAGTTCCAACAACAGACTGTTCAGTTGCATCCAACATCTATCCCCATATGTCCCTTGGTAGACATGCCAATATCTATAGCATAGTTTCTGGGGTTTTTTGTTTTTTTTTTTCAAATTGAAGTATAGTCTACATACAATGTTACAGTAGTTTCAGGTGTGTAACATAGTGATTCAACAAGTTTATGTGTCGTGCTATGCTCACCACATGCTATCATGTGGTGATGCTACCATCTGTCACCATGCAACGCTATTACAATACCATTAGTTATTGTATCTTTTATTCCCATGACTGACTTGCTCATTCCATAACTGGATGCCTATTGTATCCTCTACCCCTTCACCAACTCTGCGCCTCCTCTACCTGCCCTCCTCTCTGGCTACTGTCAGTTTGTTCTCTGTATTTAGGGGTATGATTCTGCTTTTTGTTTATTAATTCATTTGGGTTTTTTTTAGATTCCATATGTAAGGAAAGTCGTATGGTATTTGTCTTTTTCTAATTTATTTCACTTGGCATAATACCCTCTAGGCCCACCCAAGTTGTTGCAAATGGCAAGATCTCATCCTTTTTTGTGGGTGAGTGATACTTCATTGTGTATATAATGTACCTTCTTTATCCTTCCATCAATCAGAGGACACGAGCTGTTTCCATACATTGTAAATAATTATTGTAAATTTATAACTTTGTATTGTAATTATCATACCTATTGTAAATAATGCTGCAATAAAAATGGAGCTGTATATTATCTTCAAATCAGTATTTCATTTTCCTTGGGTAAACACCCAGTACTTAAAATTACTGGATCACATATTATTTCTATTTTTAGTTTTTTGAGGAGTTCGTACTATTTTCCACAGTGACTGCACCAATTTACATTACCAACAATAGTGCAAAAGGGTTCCTTTTTCTCCACATCCTCGCCAACACTGGTTATTTCTTGTCTTTTTGATTCTAATCACATTGACAGATGTAAGGTAATATCTCATTGTGGTTTTGATTTGCATTTTCCTAGTGATAAAGTGGTACTGAGTATCTTTTCATGTGCCTGTTAGCCATGTACATCTTCTCTGGAAAAATATCTGTTTGGGTCCTCTGTCCATTTTTAATCAGATTATTTCAGGTTTTTTGATGTTAGGCTCTGTAAGTTCTTTATATATTTTGGACATTAACTCCTTACCAGACATATCATTGTCAAATATCCCTTTCAGCAGGTTGCCTTTTCACCTTGTTGATGGTTTCCTTTGTTATGCAAAATCTTTTTATTTTGGTGTAGTCCCAGAGTTTATTTTGCTTTTGTTTCCTTGTTTTAAGAAACATATTTAGAAAAATGTCATGGCTGATGTCAAAAAAAATTACTGCCTATGTTCTCTTCATAGGAAATATATTTAGAAAAAAGTTAGATTGATGTCAAAAAATATATCGCCTATGTTCTCTTCTAGTTCTGTTCTATGAGTCTTATGGTTTCAGATCTCACATTTAGATCTTTAATCCATTTAGGGTTTATTTTTGTGTGTGGTGTAAGAAAGTGGTCCAGTTTCACTCGTTTGCATGTCATGGTTCAGTGTTCCCAGCACCATTTATTGAAGAAACTCTTTTTCCCCAGGGTATATCCTTGCCTCCTTTGTCAAAGATTAATTGTATTAGTGTATAAGTGTAGGTTTTATTCTGGACTCTGAATATTATTCTGTTCCATTGATATATGTGTCTATTTTTGTGCCAGTAACAAACTGTTTTGATTACTACAGCTTTGTAGTATATTTTGAAACACGGAATTGTGATACCTCCAACTTTGTTCTTTCTCAGCACTGCTTTAGTCATCCAGGTATTTTGTGGTTCCATGCTAATTCTAGTATTACTTCTTCTGATTCTGTGAAAATGCTGTTGGGATTTTGACAGGGATTGTACTGAATCTGTAGACTGCTTTGGATAGCATGGACACTTCAGCAACATTAATCTTTCAAGCCACACATATAGAATATTTTTTCTACTTGTTAGTGTGGTTTTTTTTTTTTTAAGATTTTATTTAGTTATTTGACAGAGAGAGATCACAAGTAGACAGAGAGGCAGGCAGAGAGAGAGAGGGAAGCAGGCTCCCTGCTGAGCAGAGAGCCTGATGCGGGACTCGATCCCAGGATCCTGAGATCATGACCTGAGCCGAAGGCAGCGGCTTAACCCACTGAGCCACCCAGGCGCCCCCTCTACTTGTTAGTGTTTTATTCCATTTCTTTCATCAGTGGTTTTTCAGAGGATGGGTCTTTCACCACCTTGGTTAAAATTAATTCCTAGGTAGCTTATCCTTTCTGATGCAATTGTCAGTGAACTTGTTTTCTTAATTTCCTCTTTCTGCTATTTTTTTTTTAATTAGTGTATAGAAATACAATTGAGGGGGCACCTGGGTGGCTCAGAGGGTTGGGCCTCTGCCTTTGGCTCAGGTAAAGATCACAGGGTCCTGAGATTGAGCCCCGCATCGGGCTCTCTCCTCAGCAGGGAGCCTGCTTTCCCCTCTCTCTCTGCCTGCCTCTCTACCTACTTATGATCTCTCTCTCTCTCTCTGCTAAATAAATAAATAAAACCTTTTAAAAAATACAATAGAGTTCTGTATTAATTTTGTATCCTGCAATTTACCGAATTCATTTATTACCTCTAATGGTTTTTTGGTGGAGTCTTTAGAGTTTTCTACATATAGTATCATGTCATCTGCAAATAATAACGGTTTTACCTCTTTCTTACCAATATGGATGCTTTTCTTTTTCATGTCTGATTGCTGTGGCTAGGATTCCAGGATTATGTTGAATAAAAGCAGCAAGTGTGGATATCCTTGTCTTTTTCCTGATCTCAGAAGAAAAGCTCTCAGTTTTTCACCATTGAGTGTGATGTTAGCTGTCAATTTTTCATATACAGCCTTTTTTATGTTGCAGTATGTTCCCTTTATACCCACTTTGTTAAGAATTTTTATCATAAACAGATACTGAATTTTGTCAAACGCTTTTTCTGCATCTTAAGATGTTCATGTGATTTTTATCATTCATTTTGTTAATGTGGTGTATCACATTGACTGATTTGTGAATATTGAGCCAAATGAAGAAATTAAAGAAGAAAACAAAAAATATATGGAGACAAATGAAAATGAAAAGCACCACAGTCTGTAGCATAGTTTTTTTAATGACTAAATGAAGGGTAGCACTAAATAAAAAAGAGAAAGCTGCTGCAGATCCTTGAGCCAAAAATTACATAAAAAACAAAACTGTTTTAAAATAATTACATCCTTTGCACTCCCAAGCTTAGAATTCTGACATATTAAAACTAGGGAGAAGTTTCCAGAGGTAGTGTGCAAGTGATTATCTAAATTGAACCACATCTGAGATTTCTCTTCAAAACCCTTTTAGCCAGAGACTTCCAAACACGACTCCTCAATCTCTACCCCTGCCTTCTGCACATAGAGGGACAAAGAAGAAGGAAAGAAGCCAAAACCTCTGAAGCTGAGAAGCTGCTTTATATAATAAAGACATCAGAGAAGAGAATGGAGTTAAATAAAATCTCATTGATCCTTATTATCCAATTTCATTGGCATCGTGGGGTCTAAAGTTTGGGTAACATAACTAAATTGCTTTATGGTGTTCATATTTATTTAGTAACTTGATCTAGGTTACTAATATGTTTGCAGGGTAAAGTTTGAGGTTAATGCATGATTAACATTTCCTATATAATAGCACTATCTATAGTATTGTTGACCACCATTCATCCGTCAATTGCAGGATCTAAGTCTATCCTTCTAAAACAATTAAAAATGTATTTGTTTTGATTATTAGGTACTCCAAGGACCAGTCAGGACTTTTTTGGTTACAACTAACCATAAGCCAATTTGAATTAACTAAAGTAAAGAGGAATTGCTGAATCAAAGGAAGAGCTGCCCAATTGAACATTCCTCACAGATATTCCAAATAACAGCACATCTGCCACCGGGTGCATGATCCTGGGAAGAGCCATTCAAACTGCTGAGAAATGGAAAGTCACCCAGGATGTACCCACTAGAATCCTCTTCACATCCTAGTCCCACTATTTGCTGGTAACATTTTCCTTTGTTACTTCAAACTTTGGGGGGACAGAAGTTAAGAACATACACATATGTAGAAGACAGAGAAATAACCTTCCTCCTTTCCATTCCACTTCCTCCTCCCCCACCCTATATTGTACAAAGGTAAATATTAAAAGAAATTTTGTCTGATTTAATACAATACTGAGGAAATCAAAACCCACTTAAGTAAGATATATATGCTCTTTATGCTCCATAAATTTACTTCCTAATTTTAGTCCCACTAAATAGTTTCTCTTCCATGTGTTTCAGTTAACGTCTCACTGTTCCCCTTCCGGAACACCAACCTATTGCCTACTTGAGATGCTAGAGAACTATGCGGGGAAGGAGGCTTCTTCTCATGTTGAGGAAGCATGTCATTGGGCCTCTCCAACCCCCAAGAGTCTTTGCTTCTCTCATAGTCTCGAAAGCATATTAAGCATATGATAAGTGAAGGAAAGTGGGGCTCTGTGAGCCTGAGCTCCCCTTATTTCTGGGTTTTTCTCCCCAAAATTCTCAAAACTGGGTAAGTAAAGGTGAGATTCCTCTTTGATATCATTAGTTCTTTTTCTACAACAGAAAAAAAAAAATTCTGTGATACAAACATACTAATTAAGGGAAACATGTTTTGGATTAATAGATTGTTCTAAAATTATCCTTTTAGAGTCATTATCTTTCAACACATGCCCTAAGTTCCAGCCACCTTAAACCTTGACTTTTGCTCATGCTTCCCTTCTTGGAACGTACGTGTCCCATTTTCTTACCTGACTGATTCTTCCTTGTCCTCTGAGACACATCTGAAGATGACCCCTGCGCCCTGCCAGCCCCCAGATAACTTTTATTTCTTTGTCCATGCTGGAGTAATAGCTCCACTGACCTTCGCTCTCACAGTGTTGGGGCTGCTGTCTGTATCAATGCTGAGCAGTAGAAATATAACACAAGCCACAAATCCAAGCTGCACATGTAACTTTACATATTCTAACAGCCATATTTTAAAAAACTAAAAAGCAATAGGTGAAATTAATTTTAATAATATATTTTATTTAACCCAATATTCTAAAAATATTACCATCTCGGGGCACTTGGGTGGCTCAGTCAGTTAAGTGTACTATTTTTTACTTCAGCTCAGGTCATAACCTCAGGATCATGCGACAGAGCCCCACGGCGGGCTCCACGCTCAGCATAGAGTCTTTTGGGATTCTCCCTCTCCTTTCCCCTCTGCCCCTCCCCTTGTTTGCACATGCACACTTGTGCTCTCTCTTGTTTGCTTTCTTTTGCTCTCAAATAAATAAATAGATAGAAAAAATCTTTAAAAGATATATAATACCATCTCAACAGGTAATCATATGAAAATTGTTAGTGAGATTTGGGGGGGTTCCAAACCTCTAGAATCCAGTATGTACTGACATCTGCAGCACATCTCAATTCAGGCTCGCCACATTTCAAGTGCTCAGTAGCTACATGAGACTACTGGCTACCATACTGGACACCTTGTCCCTGTGTGGTAGAGGCTGTGTAAGCCCGACCTACACCAGGAGGCAATTGGAACATGTTTATAGAATGAAGTTTAAAGAAAAGTTCCTTTGAACACAAAGTTACAAATCCTGGTGAATATTTAACACTTTTAGGAGTTCTCGTTCCAGGAAAGAATCCTGATTCAGTGTTAATTAAGTCATTCATGGGGTGGGGGGGAGTGAGAGAAATCCAAAAGAAAAATAGCAAAGAACAAAATGAGGCTAATACAATATCTCTGCCACTCAAGAAGCTCTGCTGAAAAACATTTTTAGAATAGTTAGAGGGTTGGTCTGCTCAAAAGAGATAGGAGGCTGAATTGCTTTTCTACATCTTTCTGTTCTGGAAGAGGAAGGAAATTTACTGATGTGGTTGGCAAAAATATGTAGCAAATTAGAAATCTCGCAGGAATTAGCAAAAGACAGTTCTCCAGAAAGGTGTTAGCTCATGTGTGGGGTAAGCTCCTAATTACGGATCTGCTGCCAAAGGGAACAGACTGGAACTCACACAAGAGCCTTTTGAACACATGGGGTTTTTCAAGAGATGTATTAAGGACTCTCAAATTTAAAGTTGTTTGAGGCTACCTTCTGCCCAGGTTATATGAGTGCAACTCTTTGAACCTCTGGACTCAGAAGGGGAAGGTCTTCTCACTAAAAATAAATGCATGTAAAGTTTTAATCACATATGAATGGAACAGAAGGCAGATACAATATTAGGGGAGAAGGCTCATTTGTGTCTTGGTTTTCATTTTATTGTTCTTATTTTAAATTGTTCATTTCCATACCATTTTCATAAGAATATTTTAAAGCACTTTTGCTATCCCATAAACTAATACTTTTGTATTTGAAAAGCAAAAATTAGCAGCATGGAGTGGTTTTATCTGGAGGATGTTAAGTCTTCCATTTGAAATTCTTGGCATAAATAGGAAAACAGCCAACTACTGGTGAATACCTACCACCTGCAGCTGTAATTGTTGATAGGAGTTTAAGGGAAGTAGTAACAAATTCAATCCACTTCGTTTCTGGATAACATCACAGAATTTTCTCTAGTAAATACCCTGCTAATTTTAGTAAAAGTGTTTGATTTGCTTGGTTCACCAAATGCCAACATTTATTCAATTCCACAGAGAGGGGAAAGAACAGGCCATTGTTTGGGTATTATATATTCATAGAGAGTCTGATTAAAGTACCTGTAGTTTCAAAATGCAACAAGGCCCTTATCTGTGTATGTATCCAACTTTTAGTTGTTGAGAAAAAAATGGGAACCGGAATAGCACAGTAACTGAAATCTATAAACAATCTAAAATTTCTCTCTAGCAAAATGTTTTCCCCATCACTTCTAAGAAGCAACAAAAAGGACGGATTTCAATTCCACCATGGATTTCTTATGGACTCCATTACCCTTGTTATCATTGTCCCCATTAGCACAGATAATTGAGAAGTATGTGTATCTCACCACTAAATGATGAAATCTCAGTCTTTACCTCCCACCCAGCACAAATTGCTGCTCATCCTTAGTAAATAGCTATTTACAAAAATGATTTACATGCTTATGCACAAAGCTGCATGCTCTATATTATGGTGACATTCTTTTAAGAATGTTTTTTTAAAACTAGGGATATGGAAACTGGAGTAATAAGAGTCCTCCTGAATTAGAAGGCTAACTGTTTAAGTGAGATGATCCCTTAGAAAAATGTCAAAGATTTGTATTCCGTAAGGCACAGTGGCATCTGGATGCAAGTCAGTATGGAATGTGGGTCAAAAAAAAATTTTATTTAAATAGAGTCTAAGGCAGAAAAGGGTAAGAGAAGGAAGCAGTTAACTAAGAAAGGCCCATACTGCACTTTTAGTATATTGTTCATCATTTCGCCCTTAAAAGAAGAAAAGAAAGGCCATTTTAGATGGTCTTGTCACTCTGCACTAGACTTTGAACCTGAGCTACTAATGATATTTTGTTGGAAGGTCAGAAAGAATCCTAAAAGAGCAATGCTAGAAGGCAACATTCAGGGAGGAGAGGTGCCAAGTGCGAGTATGGCAGGCCACTGTTGGCGACAACAAGACTCGGTTACTACTGTGTTTTAGAAAATCAGGAACAGATGGGGAATTGATCACTTAAGTTCCGGCCTTTATGGTAATAAATAAATCCAGGATATTACTACAAAACATGGGTTTGAAACAGAGGAAATAACTGAAGGAATGTTTCCAAAAGACCAGCAAACTGAGGGTCTTAGTAGAAACAGTTTAATTCTTTTTCTGGTTTAAATCATAGATCCTGGCTATCATGAACACGGCTCAAATTTCTTTGAGTATTTTAGCTATCCACAGTCTCTCTCTGAAATTACCCTTTTTGAGCTATACAATTGTGATGCCTGCTTTTCCTTAAAAAATTAGGTCAGTATGGTGAAATAAGGCTAGGCTTTGGGGTCAAATTGGCAGTCTCCTTTACCCGTTCTGTAAAGGAACTGACTCACAGTGTCTGTACCGTCCTCTGTAAAGCGGGGATACCGACATCAATCTCACAGCATTGCTGGTGGGATTAAATGAGATCATGCTTATGTACTCTCTGACCAATGGTGAAGGACCCCGGGACTTTTTCTTCCCTCCCTTATCTGGTTTATTTCTTGGATGTCTCCATCCTTGTTCTGATTTAGGATTTTCTACATTTCAGTATCTTTCTAGACTTGCCCACCCATGTTTAAAACAATCCCCCAAATTGCACTCATTCCGGTCCATGAGGCTTTGCTCAGTTAAACAGATTAGAACCTTAGAATCACAGACATTCCCTCCCCAGCACAACCAGCTAATCTCTGGGAAGTGCAACTCTACCTTTGAATCGAGTGGGATGATGGCTCTTTCTTTCTACACCTCCCAGCCCAATTAGGCCCTTTAAACAAGTGAACCTGGGGAGAAGGTGCTAAAGGCATCAGAGTCTGGGTAAAGGCCAAGACTGTTTATTTTCCCTCCTTCCATCTGCTCCAGTTGTTGCCAGGAAACACCTAAGGGAAGGAGTTTCTGCAAGTTATAATCATGGAAATGCAGCTTCCCTCTCATAAATTTTTTTTTCAGAGGGGTAATTTAATGTGTTAACCCTTTTAGGAAGATCTCTCAACTATAAGAGCTCTTGTCCAGAATTACTGATTTCTTAGTAGAATTTCCTATAAATTAGCTCACTGAGTTTTTAGAAACTGCCTGTGTGGGTTTTAAGAGTCACAATTTCTCATTCGGTTGTCGTGCTAGTTGTAACCTGTCAAGTTATAAATATCCAAGTGAGCTCTTCCCTATTTTTAAATGAATTTTTTTTTTCAATCAGTTGCCCTAAAAATATAGTCAAGATACAAAGCCAGCAAATCTAGTAAATTCTTCCAGTTGCAGTTTTTCAGAAAAGTCATTTTTTATAGTTTGTAGCTTATGTATTCATCATGAATCTGAAATAATCATAAATCCACATAAATGCTGTAACCAGTGGAGGATAATCCATTAGACTGATTGACTTATTCATTCAGTACCATGTGAAGCACCTTCATAATAAGTACTAATTCCCTTCAGAATGTTTGCTAAGGGCAAATGGCAAAGGTAAAGCTGAAAGTCACTAACACACAAATCCTAATCCTTTGTTCCATGACTGCTTGAGCGTGGTCCTTGGACCTGCAGCAGCGGCAGCATCTGGGGACTTGTCAGAAATGCAAATTATGAGGACCAAGCTCAGACTTACTGAATAAAACAAAAACAAAACAAAACAAAAAAACCTCTGGGGTTAGGGTCAAGCAATCTGCTATAATAAAGCCTTCATGTGATTTGGAATTTCAGAATTTTCAGAATTTCACACTAGAACTTTAGATCGACTGCTCTAAGACTCTTTTCCTTATAAAAAGCAATCAGTTCTTTCTCTTAGTCACCTTATATCTACATGACAAATACAACTGCAGACTTAGCAGAATCGAACTGTTTAACAGTTTACGTATCTCTCTGGGTTCCAGGCAGAATCAACACAGCATTTTCATCATGATGCTACAATCCAGAGGCAGCCCTGTTGTGTACCTAAATCCTGCCCACCTTTCAGGGCACTTTGAAGGAAAGGTCTCTACACCTGGTGGATTCTGTGGGGTCACTTCACCCCCACATTCTCTCACCGCTCTTGTATTAACCCCATCTTGGTAATTACTGCAATTCCTAATAATTTGTCTGTAAGGGTACAAACGATATAATGTTCCCCACTGGATGTTTGAAGTCTACTGTAATGCTCAACATTTTATAAGTGATCAATATATAATAATGAATAAATGATGCCATATACAAGCAAGCAGATGTAGTCAAGAGATTTACAGTCCAGGTACAGTATAACTTACATACACTGCTTTCAGAAACTCTAGGATAAGAGGAAATAATAACTTTTTAAGATTTTTAATCTGTTTTTATTTCTATCAATTAACTGTTTTATTATAGTTTTTAAATGTGGTCAGCATTCAAAAATTCATTTATTGAAGTGTAATATTTGACCTTAGAGCAGTCAGTTTCCTTGTGGAGTTTCAATACTCATTTGAACTAGGGCACAGTTTGATTTTATCCACATCAAAAGATAACAAAAGTGGTAGGTATATGATGTGGAAAAAGACACTGTGCTTGGACTCCAAAATATAGATTTCGGGCCTGTTTCCAATACAAGTAATCTGTCTTGTTACTTTGGCAAAAACAATTAACCTCAATTTATTCCATCTGCAAGATGAGATTTAATGATATCTGCCCAAGAATCAAAGAAAGTGATGAATATGAAATTGCTCTGCAAATTGGAAAGCACAATACAAGATGAGGCAACACTATGTTACCATTTGGAAAATGGTCTAGTTGGGCTAACCAAAACTTAATTAGCTTAATCAGTAGACGTAGAGAGTCAAGATGGCACAAGGAGACAGACCAGTTTTCTCTACAGTAAAAAATTATATACAGCAAAATGTACCATTGGACAAGAAGATCCAGTCCTTTTTCCTTATTAGCATAACTGTTCTTCCACAAAATGACATTTTTCCAAACTTCCAGGCACTGAAGTTGCCTAAACTCTTCTAACAGTCTTTGATTAGTAACCATACACCCATGCTGAGTTTTTAATGAGAATTCTAAACTAAACTAAATAAATGAATTTTCATTATACACTAAATTTTTAAAAAATATCAAAGAACAGAAGTAAAATTATGAATATAAAAGTTATATAGAAACTAGAAAATAATCCTGAATGAAGCAAAGTTTAATCTTATTTTAGACCAAGAAATGACTGAAATCTCTTTTCTCTCATTATCTAAATCCTAACCTTGTTTTAAGTTCAGTTTAAGCCCCATTTTTGCCATAAAGCTTCCAACTTTGCAACCTGATAATGACATTTTCCTTTTACTATGTTCTTTAATGTTTTGTGACTCAGATTGTTAATATTCTAGAAATATCAACATTTGGTCCTATATTTCCAAATCTTCCTCAGAATTAGAGTCAATGAACCTTAAGAAGTGATATGTGGGATATTATGCTTCCTCCACTTCTTTCCTCCACTGGAAAGCCCTGGAAGGCACAGATGGAATTTTCTGAAAATATAGAAGCAGAATGGAGCCTGGAAATCTGTACAGACAAGAGATGCCCTAGAAAACTGACCCCAACATCACTGATGTGTGTGTGAATAGGAAATATACTTTAGCATGTAAATCCACTGAATTTAAGAATATATTTATTATCATAGCTTAACCTTTGCTATCCTCACTAAGACAGGTGTGTAACAGGCATTACACAAATTCTTGGTTAACTACATGTTATTCTGCAATTTACTCAATTTCAAAACTTTAACAGAATTACATTTATAAATTAATGGATTGAACACGCAATGTTATATTTGACCATGGATATATACATGTGGTAATGAAAGAAGTACTATGAGAAAATATTTACTTTCTCTATAATGGGGAAAGGGAGAGATTCCAGAAAAGCTTACTAAAACAAGTAATACTAAATAAACGTTCATTCAATAAAATCATAAATTGTGATGCACACTTGCTTTGTGCCAAACACTGTGCTAGTTGTTAAATTTTGAAGAAGAGAATTTACCAGAAAGAAGAAATAAGGAAGACATTCTAAGCACAGGAACCAGTATGTACAAAAACCAGGAGGTGAGAAACAAGGGGATTTATTCAGAATCAGTACACTATTTCGTATTGCCAGAGTGTAAAACACAACGGTAACAGGAAATAAATATGGAGAAGCAGTCAGTTCAAGATGGATTCCATGTACCACAATAAGGAATAAGCCTTTAACAATGGAAAAAAAAAAAGAGACATATCGAATCTATATTTTTAAAAGATGACAGTCTTATAATTTTTGTTTAAGAAGTGATTGTGATCAAGCCCTGCATCAGGCTCCACACTCAGTATGGAGTCTACTTGAGATTCTCTTTCCCTCTGCCTCTGCCCCTCCTCCTGCTCTCTCTCTCTCAGAAATGAATAAATTGATCTTTTAAAGAAAAGAAGAAGAAGAAGTGATCATGAAATAAGAGATCCAACCACAAGGCTACTCTAAGATGGGTAGGACTGAGAGATGGGATGAGTGTACTGGCAGATATTCAACATCCGGCTTTCCAAAACTCCGATTTCTGGCCATTTATAAGCTCCCAAATGATGTCACTGACCAGTAAGAAGGGAAGAGAGGCTCACAATTGTACAAGCCAGCTTCAGCACATAACTGATGTTGGATACCACCACTTACTACCTTCAAGTATCTGGCACACATTATGTGCATAATAAATAAACATTTGTTGAATACATTAAAAAAACAAATGCTTATGGAAATAGCAAAAGAAAAGGAAAGTATATATAGAAATATATTTATAAGTAGACTCAGAATTAGATGATGGCTAGAGATACAAAAATGATTGCTAGGATAATAATAACAGGAAAGATACTTAAACGCACTAAACTTCAGTCTTATCTATCAAATGAGTATAATAATACTCTCCTTTAGCACAGTGTATGAAGTGTATTTCTCAGTGTATTTTCTCAGGCAGAGGAAAGAGCATGTGCAAAGAATATTAAAAATATGGGTGCCTGGGTGGCTCAGTGGGTTAAAGTCTCTGCCTTTGGCTCGGGTTATGATCCCAGGGTCCTGGGATGGAGCCCAGCTTCGGGCTCTCTGCTCAGCAGGGAGCCTTCATCTCTTCCTCTCTCTCTTTGCCTGCCTCTCCGCTTACTTGTGATCTCTATCTGTCAAATAAATAAATAAAATCTTTTTTAAAAAAAGAATATTAAAAATAAAATAACTTAACTTTTTAGAGGTAATCCTGCATAGTTTACTATAGTTAGAGCATCAGTCATGAAAAATGAATGGAGGAAGATAAATTGAACAGAAGTCAAGGTCTAGATCTTTGAGGGATTTTATACCAATACCAGCACTTGTGGACTAAAGA
The DNA here is from genome assembly GCF_009829155.1 of Mustela erminea. Taxonomy (NCBI): domain Eukaryota; kingdom Metazoa; phylum Chordata; class Mammalia; order Carnivora; family Mustelidae; genus Mustela; species Mustela erminea. Next base: position 139,955,377 of record NC_045616.1, on the reverse strand, counting down.
CTGTACGTAACAGAGTATCCTAAATTTCTGGGTAACATAATCAAATGTGCATGTCTGTATCGTTCTGGGTACCATGGAAAGGGTGAGATGTAGCAGGGAAGCCTGGTGAAGTAACAAACCTATTTCAATAGTTTCAACTAGATATAAAAATTAGGCTAAGCAATTTGTAGAGGGTTTTGAAAAAAGTACAGAGACACTCAGAAAATAAAATCAGCGGGACTTGGTGATCTATTAAACATGGAGGGTAAGAAGAGGGACAAATGAAGGTTATTCTGCATGCTTTTTCCAAGATTACACAGATATATACCACCCAATAGGAATGGTGGCAAAAGAAGAAGAGAAGGTTGGATAAGGATGTCCAAAACTGATCTTTAAATTTGTTGAGTTTGATGTTCTTACGGATACTCAGGTGGCAACTCCAGGAAGTCTCTATTTCCTAGACGGGGTTAGGGTTAAAATTCCTTTCAATAACAAGTGTCTCTCAAAAACTCCTATTTTGGTGAGTTTCTCCAACCATTCTGTAAAAATCTGTGAACTGATTACCAAGGAGTACTGGGAAACATAAATGCACCTCAGTCATCCCAAAATTCCAAGATGCTAAAAGAGAAAGAAAAATCAGAAGTAAGTATATATTTCCTACCATTAAAGAAAATAATGCCATCTAAATGTTCAGAGTCTAGTTACAAAGATGAAGTTGGGTGAAATGTCCTAAAATGTCTCTTCATTCTCCCATTCTTCAATTCTAATCCTACCGTTAGAGAAGACTAACGGAGCCTTCCCATATCTGCCTTCTCCACATAAAACTAGAAACAGTTTTAGAGATAATAGTTTCCTGGGTAGCTGTTCAAAACCAGAAAGTGGGGCAGTAGAGATCCAAGAGGAAAAATTTTTTTTAAGTATGCTTATTATAGCCCACCAGGGATGTTATTGGAATGGTAGCAAAAATGTCTTTAGAGAGCAGAGAAATGTTCATTGCTTATTTTATAAATCTCCCCCAAAGTTCCTGAGGCTAATTCTATTCTCACCCAGAGTTCAAAGTCTGACCACCAGACAGTGTGGTTTGAAGTAGAAAAGTAGGATGGAACAATTTCTATACTTTGAAGTCCAGAGAAAGAAGGATCATTTCAGGGGCTTGAAGCACACACACCAAACACTCTTTCTTTCCATCACCACTGCTATCAAAGAGCGAAGTTGAATGGAACTTTAAAAACCTTAGAGGAAAATTACCTTGCTGCTTTCATATCTAGATTTGCTTCCTCTCAAATTATAATTCCACTCTAATATATAAGACCTATTTTCATTGCCTAAAACATATTTAAGTTTATAAAAATGAGAACGTGCAAAACATTGTTATTCCATATATCTGGAGAGGCTGAAATATTTTGTGTAGTGTTGTTTCCAACCAAAAAAAAAAAAATATGTACATTTTAAGCCCAAGAGATCTAGAGAGGTACCAGTTGCAAGTAATGTTACAGAAGACCACAGTAATGGCGTCGGCCTGCAGTTACTCCTTCCCGCCAGCAAGCCAGGCCCTGGGCTGTGTGCTCTGCACCCACTACCCTGCACTAGGTTATTACCAGACCTTCCTGTTTCTCCTCTTACACTCTCCAGCCATCTTTTTAAAGGCAACCAGAATTATTCGAATTGCACATCTTTATAAATAATGGTTAAAAATTGACTCTCCAGCAATAAATGGCTTTCTCGAAACTGTGCAACCCATGGCAGGGTTTCAGAAGAATAACCTACAATGCATTTGATTAACAGGCCTGGTGGTTTTCATGTAAACTGGTTGACAGCAGGAATTTACTTGTCGTTCCTAAGATCCATGACATCATGAAGCCAAGTGCCACGCACATAACTGACACTCAGCTGGCCCTTTACAGAGATTTAATATCACCACTCAAAACATGGCTACGCATTCAGAATCAGTCATTCTGCACATTCAAGTAGTCTCCGCCAATTATGCGAAACAACAACAACAAAAAAAGGGAAAATGAGGAAAGATGGTTCTGGCGTTCGCACGTACAGCTCCCAGAGCCAGAAAATAAAGATTGGCATTAACTGAGCTGATGCTGAGCGAGGAGAGAGACGAGGCTGGAAGAACCGTGAGATCAAGTGGACATTAGCACAAAACTTGAAAAGGAGAATGCAACTTTAAAGCAGCTTGGGAGTGAATGAGTTCTAAGTCTCTTGTGATGCGTGTCTCCAGAAGCCCCCCTGATCTCCACGTGACTGACATTGATGAGAATGACCCTAAGGCAGGTGGGAGGCTGGTGGGGTTTGTTGTCCTTGTTGTTGTTGTTGCTGTTTCCTCGACTTAAAGGAAAGTAGTCTGAGGTGTCAGTTGCTGCGCGGCTAATCTCGTCCAGGCCAGCAGGAACGGAGCACGAAGCCTGAATTCCTACCTGCCTTTGACAGATGTCTAAAATAGCCGGCTGCCCTCGGAATGCTGGCGCTTTCGGGTGTAACGTCCTCATTTGCCGCATCCTCCACATTCCTCCCCAGATCTGCCACTTGGCTCATCAGGACCAGCGCCAGAATGTTCGCATCAGATCTGCTTAATGTCACCCTCCTGTAATTGGACCACAGTAAACATATTGGGCAGTCTACAAGAAACACTGGAGATGAACAATTTAGACTTCCTATCTGTCAGTGAGAGCAGGGACCATCTGGACAGGCAGTTAATGATCAGCATTAGAGCAGCATGCACTGCTAGGCTTAAGTGTAATCTCTGGGCCTCAGTTTAACAAATGTAGGGGAACTGAGAGGGGATCTGAGCAATGTAGCAAAAGATCCCCTGCGGTCCTGAAGGAATGAGATGAGACTGAGTCTCACCTGGCGGCAACTGAAACATTCACACACCCTCACTCTCCAGCAACGACCACAGACTAGTTTTAAGGGTAAACATAGAAAAGGACTAATGTCGCTAACTGCTCTGAAAATTTAAATACTCCTCTTCGCCCCACCAAAGAGAACGAGAGAGTGAGCATGCATGGGCTTCTGCCTGAGGTACGCAGATACAGAAATCTGCTTTTGACCATAAAGAATCCATAAATTCTTGCAGGGCTCCTGTGGAGTAGACTGCCCAAAAAAGACCTTTGGGATCAGCTCTACAAGGAAGACTGAAGGAGGGGGAGAAGTTTTTACTCAGACAGAGAGGGAAAGTTGAGATTCATTGCAAATATCCCTTCAGGTCAAAGGGGAGTGACCCCAATCATGAAAATCCATTTCTAAAAAGCGTTTTTCATGTTTCTAAAAATTAATGCTACAATGGTGCTTAGCGGTAAGTCCTTTTACTTATCATGATGCAATTGAGTTTCAAAAGCATTATCTATTTAGTTTTTTTTTTCAGACTGAAAAACTGAAGAAGCACAAAACCTCAGCCTATGTGTATTTTGAAAAACAAAGTTCATCCTCTGAGGGGTAATAGCAACCTAGTGCACGTTTAATATTTTGGTGGTCTTGTCTGTTTGTTTTCTAAGAGTTTAGTTATCAGCATCTCCACTCTAAACAACAACGAGGGAAATACAACCTCATGTACACAATCAAAATCTCATGATTGCCAAATTAGGCAAGCATCCTTGGGCTTGAGATTAGACCTTAAGCTCTTGCGTATGTGCAGCCTCTGAACCATTCCAGGAACATTTGTTCAGACTGAATAACCACATGTCATCTCCACACAACAACGCCGGAAAACACATTGCTTGCCTGCTGCCACTGTCCCCATGGCACTTCCAGGGCAAATTTTATTAATTGACTACAGCACTTTTTCCCAATGAGCTCTGAGAGAGCTTTGCAATCCTTCTTAACTCCGCCACTTCTAATCATTGTCTTGGGAAGTGAGCTGAACCTATCTGACATCCTATATAGGATTTTTGCTAGAGATATTTTAAGTTCCAAGAAAATATTGTAGGTGAGAGGGAAGAAAGTAAGGAATTATTTAGTTATGTACAGAATATAGACTTTGTATAAGTTGACAAAGATTCTTTGCTTGACCACACTTTCAGCAGGAATCTAAACTTTCTCCTAGGCCCATCTGCGTGTTTCCTTGTGAGATCCAGTTTTAGCAAGAATCCTTCTTAGTCAGGTTAACCAGAACCCACACCCTCATTATCTGACCAGGTTCTGCACCTTCCACCATCCTCCAGGTGATGTCTGATCACCCTGGACTGGCTTCATCCAGCAAGAATCCTATTAGGTCAGTTTAGCCTAAGTATCCCCCAACCCCTGAGGTTTCTTCTCAGTGATGTTCCATCCACTAATCCTCACCCTGATCCTTGGCTCTAAGTCCCCACTTGCCCACACAGTGTTCCAAACAGAGCCCCATCTCTTTCCCCCACTGCTAAATTCCATTGCAGGAGCCCCAACACCCACTGCCTTGGCCCCCTCCAACTTGAATAAAGTCGTCCTTATGGTGCTTTAACAATGTTTTTTTAAACAGTGTTATTTAACTCTCACAACAATCTTTTTATTCTCATTTTACCAACAAGTCAAAGGCCAGGAACCAGCCATAACTCGAAGTGATGTCCAGCACCCTCCTCACCTACATATGCATACACCTAAGCCCCCGTGGACGGTTAAGTCATGCAGTTATAACATTCAGTTAGTTTTATTGTTATATAAGGAATAGAAGAGATGCTTTGAAACATGATTTTAAAAAGCATATCATGTCCCTTAGCAGTTATCTCAGATGTTGAAACACGGACAAGACAAGGAAGACTTTTGAGAAACATACAGCATTTATTCAACAAAGATGGAATAAACACCAGCACGTGCTCTCAGTTCAAACACGAAGTACAGAGCTAAAGACAATAAAGGAAGAAAGAAAATAGCCAGCCAATGTGTTTGCCTTAGAAGTCATCCAACCCTTCCAATCACAGGCCCCATGCTTCTTTCTCAGAAGCGCCCCTCTATTCATGCTGTACCGTTCCTGAACGTGGTCTCAAGGATGCACGAACTGCTGCCAAAAATTGCACCAAAATGAGAAACCTCAGTTCTAGAACTGGACTAACAGCTGAAAAGCACTTCTTCAGGATATCGAGGAAATAGTTTCTCCTTCATTTCTTACAGGAATCAATATCCTTTTCTTTTAAATTTCCTACAATTGTGTCATCTAAAAGGAGTGATTGATTCTTCACAGCACTGGTGCCTTTTATAACAGGCCCGTGCAAATCTTTACCAGTGAATTATTTTTACAGGTAAGGAGTGGAATCTTAAAGAAGTAAGGCAGCTTAAATGTTGGCTCAGTGTTTAAACCCAGATCTGCTCATCTCCAAATACCATACGATTTTACTTACACGGTGCTAATAAGCAGATCTCGATGAACTTAGAAGACATTGTCAATTCGAAGATTCTTTGGACCGCTGTCTGCCAACTGTGCTCCTGTCCAGTTCAAGAAAAGTTATGATTTCAGTGTTCTTGTCCCATTGAAATATGAGGCATAACCTTAGTATCATAACCCTTTTCTCAAATACTAACAAATTTTTTCAAATACTGACAAATCACATTTGTAGCACCCTATAATTTAATAAGGATATCTACCTACCTTATCTCTTAAAATTGACAAATAGTATCCATTTCTTACTGACCAAGAAGGAATTAAATATCCTACCCAAGATCAGAGATAAGGGAAAAACTCAGACTTTAACCTAAACATGAGAGGACAATTCCAAGCTGCGTTCTATTAAATTGTGTTTTAAGGTAGAACTTGATGTGCGCCAGAGTGGAGAAAGAAATAAAAGGTAATGGGAGTTGAGAGGGTGAGATCGGAAATAAGTTGATGTGGTGGCATTTGAACTGTCTTAAAGGATAGATGGAATTTTAATGTGTGGAAAGAATGCCAAGTAAAAATGAGGAAAAACAAAAAGGCTTAACAGAGCAATTTATTTAAGAAGGAACTGACAAGTTCAATGCCTCTGCAGCATAATGTGTATGAAAACGTTGGGTGTAAAAATTTGTAAAATAAAGTAGTTTGAGACCAGATTATGAAGGAGCACATAATCCATGCCAAGGAATTTGGATATTTTTCTTTGGGTAAAGGATTTTGAAAGGACAGTATAATGAACAGATTGGTGTTTGGCGAAGATGTTTTATTTGAGGCAGTGCAAAGAATAAGTTGGAGATAGCAGAAAGAATGAGGTGTCTGTAGTGTTAATTGGATAAGAAATTAAAGAGTCTGAAATGAACCAGAGTCGCTGCTTAAATGGAGATGCTAGATAGGAAGGATAGTAAAGAAGAGATCATGAATGAGTGTAGGGTTCTAGCACAGGCATCAGAATGAATGGCAATGTAATTAGCTGAAGTAGGAAATTTAAGCAAGTGGGAGAGAAAATTAATCAGTTTAGCTTTGGACTTACTGGATTAGGGGACTACATGGTTGATTGTTGGAAATATGAAAATTGAACCCATGGATCGAATGTGAGTAGATACGTTCTAGTGTTATCACAAGGACGCGTTAGGCATAGGCAACAAGGAATAATATACTTGGCCCTAAAAATGATACACAGAGGGAGAGCTTTGGAAAATCTTGTTGAAAACTTTGTTCGATTGTAAAGCGTTTTTTGTTGTCCTCAAGAGTTTATATTGTTATTACAGGGAGACACCGAATATGGCATATAGTAGTGATGGTTGGGAGCCAAGCCAACACGAAGAGCTGGGAGAAGGTGGGCAGGGGAGGGTTCTGGGAGTGTGCATATTAAAACAAGTCCAGAAGGTGCCATGGTGGCTGGCCTCCTGCACAGCCTGTGGGTTCCCTTCTTGGTTGTAATAACACAACTCAGCTGTGCAGCATGTTTTCATTCTTGGAAAGAAGTCTATTTCCAAAATTAGGTTTTTCATCTAAAAGGCTTTTGAGTCCTACCAGATAATCAGGAAGCCATGCCTCAAAACAAAATCTGACATAACCCACTTTGTTTTCACTTTCAACGCTTGGTTTTTCAGAGTTTGCCATATTTTCAAACAGTGAAAGCAAAAAATGATTTTCCAGTTTCAGGGTAGAGACCATGAATGGTAGGACATTTCATTTCTCATGATACCTTGCTCAAAACTACTCATGAATAAATTAAAGAGAGACAAGACGAAGTTTTGATAATGTCAGAATTATGCCTTATTACTGATTATGATGAGGGAAGGGAAACCCAAGATACCTCTGAGCCGTCACAGGGAAAATACGCAGTTAAGGACTAGCTCGAACACAGGTTTTGTTGATACTGCAAAACTTCCAATTGCTAGAACATTTTTTTTCATCTATTTGAAGCAAATGCTAAGTGAAAAGTGACAGGATGCTACGCCTTCTAAGATAAGTCTGCGCCTGTTGGAGAAGAGTCTGCTATTACGGCTAAGACAGCACTTCACCAGCTGAGGTTGGCATGAAAGAGGAAAAGCTGTACCCCACCTGGAATGAAGAGTGTGTTTCTCTTTAGAATCTCAGAGAAAAAAAATACTGCACTGACCTCCCCTCAAATTAGATTATAAGTGCACACTTTCAGCAGCACAAACCAGGACTCCTCTCAATCTCTGGGACACGATGTGTTCATAATCGCTGTTGGCATCTCCTGGAGGCTTGGACTCTCGCCCCTCTCCTTTCTTCTCTTCACATTCTTAAATTCTCCCCATGTTTCAGAATCTACCTCAGCCCCATCCCATCTGGAAAGATTTGTATCAAGCCCTCCACCCTAGCCTACTCTCTTTTCTTGCTCCTTTAATTTTTCATCATTCACCATATCCAAGACCACATGCAGCTGACTTTATGAACAACGCTTTCCAGGGCCTTTACACTTTGCCTCTCTGGTAAGGTTTGAAATTGAGGGAAATAATAGCATCTCATCTTATTGTGTACAATACCAACAGCCCAATGAGGACTATCGGCTCAACTTCTTGATCTCTTTCCTGAAAAGGCATCAATTTATAAAGAACCAACTATAAAGTTTTTTAATGCAACACCAATGTAAAGATTGTTTTTCCCTTGGGCTATAAATCAGATAACCACTTTCCAAAACAAATATTTTCTATAATCAGATGAAAAAAAAGGAACAAAGAAACTCCCAATGGGCAGAAGGCGGAAGGATCACATACAAAAACAAAGCATTTATTGGAATCTACATTTTAAACTTTGCAACCTTCAATATTTTAGGAAAGGTATTTCTTCTGGGCTTAATAAAAACTGAAACCAACTACGAGTAAAAGGTACAATAAAACCACAGGAATTGCAGGCTGAGTCTTCAAAGAGCACTAACTATGCATGGCAACAGGGTGTGGGGTCTGTGCAAGTGACTGAGCATTTTTCCAGCTTTATTATTAAAAATCCTAGAAAATGCTACGGCTATTGTGTCTGTAAAAGGCCTCTGCAAGCTTGGCTCTGGCCAACTCTAGAAACTGCTTGATTATAAAATGAAATTTAATTCTCCTTTTAAAACTAGAGTTCACAAGCCACTTGAATAAAGAGGAAAAGTGAAGAAGCTTTTGTTTTTTGTTTTTTTTTTTTACCCCATCCTCTCTTCCAATTAATTTGTAGTGGGAGAGTTTTGTTTCCCTTGTTGTGTTTTGGCCCCTGGCCCCACCTCTGGCCATGCAGGTGAAATGGGGAAAAAAAAGAGACACTTTCTGTGCCTAATTGGAAGTAAGCCCACATACCCACTCCTCCAGGCTTTGCTAACACTAGCCAGTGGAGGCCAGCTTCCCAGTTCCTCGGTGCTCCTTAAGTTTTATAGAAAGCAAGAAGAAAATACAAGATTACTAGAACAAACGCAGAGCAATTATAATAACCAGAAGTCTAGTATGAAGTCAGTCACGTTTCTAAGAATGCACAATTACCCCCCCCAAAAAAACCAGATAAAATGACAAATAATCTAAAACAAGTGTTCTACTAGTTGAGAAAGAGAAGTTGACTATTTCTTCTGTGGGGGCTCACAGTGAAATTCAAACCTGCTTGCATTCTTTGAGAAGAATGCAGGAAGGTAACTATAACAAGGTTATATATATATATATATATATATATATATATATATGTTATAGTTATAGTTATATAAAATACATATATATATAGTCATAAGGTTATAATTATATATAACTATAACAGTCTCCGATTGCCACTGTAACACATTGTGGCAAATGGAGGGGTTTAGAACAACACAAATGTATTCTCTCATAGTTCTGGAGAACTAAAATAAAAAACTCAAGGCATTGGCAGGGCCGCATTCCTTCTGGAAGCTTTCGACAAGATTCGGCTTCCTTATCTTTTCCAGCTGGGAGAGGCTGCCTGCGCTCCTTGGCTCACAGTCCCTTCTTTCATCCTCAAAGCACATCATTCCAACCTCTGGTGCCATCATCATATCTTTCTCTCCCTGACTCAACTGTACTCAACTCTACCACCTGCTTCTTATGAGAACCCTGGTGTTCACTTTGGACTCATCTGGACAGTCCAAAATATTCTCCCCATCTCAAGAGCCCTACATTAATCGCATCCGCAAAATTTCTGTTGGCATGTAAAGTAACCTACTCAAAGCTGCCAGGCATTGTGACGTGGCTGCCTTTGATGGGTAATTTTTCAGGCTGCTGCCGTAACCACTTCCAATCTGTGATCAAGCATAAGTACAGAGAATCCATATAGCATACAAGTAATCAAGATTTGGCTATAATTAGCAATCTAGGTCTTCAAGAAAGTAAATTAAATGACACTTTAAGTTGCAAGATAACATGCAGCTGGACTACAGATTTCTAACATATACTCTCCCCTTTTTTTCTTTTTTTTTTTTCGTACATTAATTAGGCACAGAGAAATGAGAGTATGGAATATAAGGGGAAATGACCATCTAAGCTGATGGTTTGTATATGGAAAAATTCTCTTAAGTATGACCTAAACCAGAAGGAAGGAAGGAGGGAGGGAAGGAGAAAACATTTTTTTTTTTAAAAAACTTAAATGAAATGTTTCAAACTGCAAAAATTAAATCTACGCTTTTTTACCGAATTGAATGCTCGCATCTTTATGTCCTGGGTATTTCTTTTTCTAAACACAGTGTTGTAGTAGAGATATAAGCTCAGGAAATACTAAGCAAATTCTAGTAGATTAGCAAAGGTGATTTAGATTTCAACGTGCTATGAGAGATTACCTCCACTGATCACAGCAGCTAAGAAGACTGAGTATTAATCAGCTAATGTTTGCAGCTCTTGGGGGGAAAGCAGTAGCAGATAGAAACTAAGAATTATAAAGAGAACAAAAGAAGCATTAGTCAGATAGGTAGGAATAAGTAAACATCATAAATTAGGTTAATAGCAGGACTCTACATCTTCCTTTTCCTCTACCTGGAAAAAAACCTTAAACTAAAGCTTTATACACTCTGTATATATTCACGCATACTCACTTAACACCTGCTCTATTCAATATTAACTAAAATCAGTTTCTACAGTATTTAAATAAAGTCAAGAAGCTTGCTTAAAATTCTTGGTCTAATCCTTCTGAACTTGTTCTAATCATTTGGAAGTCAGTGTGTAATAATGGAAATAAAATAGTAATAGGTAGATTCCAAAAGACTAAGGTTACAGGCCCAGCTCTTCTGCAAACTGCTTCCGTGACTTTAAACAACTTTCTTGTCTCAATGTGCTCCACTAACTTCATCTGTTAAGGTAAAATATTTAAGTTAGTAAATCAGAAATTGAATATGCATCCTTGTCACTGTATAGTAAATATAATTTCTCCACTGATGTCAGTTATACAAAAAGACTTGGAACATGATTTTTTAAAAATGGAATCCACTCTTAGAAAATATACCTATTTGTTGGTCCTTTAGGAAAATACAAGAGATACCAATATAAATGTACTAGGTCTCGTAAATATGTTATCTAGTGACAGAGGTTGGCAAACTACAGCCACCAGGTCAAATCAGGCCTAGCACTTTTTTATAAGTAAAGTTTTATTGGAACTCAGCTATGTCCATTCATTTGTATATGGTCTATGACTAATTTCTGGCTATAGTGACAGATTTTTTATAGTTGTGATAGATCAGAGGTCTGCAAACCCTATAATATTTACTATCAGTCCACATATAGAAAAAGATTCCTGACCCCTGCCTAATAAAATAAAATGATACAAGACCACTGGTAAATTCTATATCACACGTTAAAATCAAATAAAAAATTTAATACAGTTTTAGTGATTAATTTTATATATATCTATATATATATAGATATATATAAATATATAGAGATATAGATATATATTTCTTCACAGGTTATATAATAAATAATGTCTCCTTAGCAAATAGTTTGTGTCCTATTTCTTTTAGTTGGTTTTCTTTTCTGGGATAGTAGCTAATTTGCTGCTACTTTTATTATTATTAAGAAGGCAACATTATGTTACAGTAATAAAAAATTCCCCAAATTTTAATGCCTTATAACAACAAAGGCTTATTTCTCATAGCCACTCCATCAGCAGTAGGCCCCCCTGCACCCTTTCTCTGGGAATCAAGCTGACAAAAGACTCTTCCATTCAGACACGTGTCCATTATTGTGACGGAGGGAAAGAGAATATAGTAAATGGCACATGCCTTTTAAAGCTTCTACCCAGAAATGATACATCCCTTCCAATCACATTTCATTCTTCAAAGTAAGTCACACGGTCATGTCTCATTTCAAGGGGAGTGGAGCAGTACAATTCTACCACAGGACCAGAAGCAGGAGAGACAGAATATCTGAGACAGGTTCTTATGACAGTCATTGTATCTGCCAAAAACAGTTTGAGAGATGGAGTTAAATATCTCTTGCCTGGGGAGACTCTGCATCAAATATGGCACCGCCATAAAAAGCGTGATACTGTAATTCCACTGTAATTTACCAAGTCTAGACTCTCTGGCTCTGAGTCCTTACGGTAGTGGTGAAAGTGCTAAGCCATTTTTGCAAATCCTATGACAAAGATTTCTTTAGCAGTGTGGAGTATTTCTTCAACTACAGTGTTAGTTTTAGTTTTCTGAACTCTTGGGCATTTCTGAATTCCATTTATTTGATATTCAAAATAATCCCTTGGTCTTTCCAACATTTAAAAATAGCAGTTGAAGTTTAGCTGTGAGTTCTCTTAATGTCTATAGAAATTTACTTGTCGTACTGAGCAAAATGCATTATCATTTCTCACTATTAAAAACAGCATTTAAATTATGGTCTATCTTAGTTTCTAAAATTACTTTCCTGCATTTTTTTAAAGACAGAAAATAATCAAGACACAATTCACAAATGATGTACAACATTCTCTTAAAAAACCTTATGAAATTTCCTTTAACATACTGCATTTTCATATAAGAGAATTAACAGTTTCACTTTATTAAAATGGTCAGACATAATCAAGGAGTTTGTGCCAAGATACTCTTTTGAAAGCTACATCTTTAGGTTATATTGACTAGTAATATTCCCAATGTTACACATCAGGAAAAACAAGGATATCAAAATTATAAACCATTTTTGATTGAAAAAAGGAAGGGTTTTGTTCCAAGTTTTTCTGTTCCAACTTAGTCAGATAAGAGACTTACAGAATCCATAGTAATATCCTTTATATTTAATGAACACTCTTAAACTTTTGTTATAATACAATTAATGTTTAACATGTAGACATGGAACTATTCTATACAATCATTATACAGTATTTTCTGCAATAACAGTTAAGGGGAAAGCGGTACCTATAAAATATATAGTGCTCTCTTGCTCAAATATAAGTTGATTTTATTTAATGCAAGATTATTTTCAGTCTGGGTGTCTTCACTATTGATAAAATAGACTGTAGATGGGCTTCTCTAGCTGGAGGGACCATATGCATAAGAAAGTGCTTGCAGTGAAGATGACATATGTCATACCATGTGCCAAATACCATCCTAGATCTGGAAGTGACAATTTTCTTATATATACTGGCACTTGGAGCTCTCTAGCTTTGGATTTATTTCTTCTCCATAAGAGCTCAAGTGACACTATGTGTGTTTCTGAAAAGCCTGGTAGGAGGTTTTCTGGCAATTAGCTATTTTATATTTTACATTCTTTATCTGATATCTTTTAATTAGTATGCTTATGAACTATTTTTGTTGTACCTCTCAAACGTCAGACATGAGCTTGAATCATCTACTCTACAGTCTTCAGGTTTCTAAGGAACATTCAGCCATATCCTAGTGCACATAAAACAGACATGAATTTTGCTCCTTTATTTATGAAACAAATGGGGGAAAATTCTGCTGTCGCTGTGTACCTTACCATTCTAGTCAGTTCACAAAAAATCAACATGCTAAATGGCCAACTGGCATATTTGTTAATGTATTTATTTACGAAAATTTTTTTTAAGATTTTATTTATTTATCAGAGAGAGAGAGTGAGAGAGAGAAAGCGCATGCGCACAAGCAGGCAGAGTGGCAGGCAGAGGAGGAGAGAGAAGCAGACTCCCCACCAAGCAAGGAGCCTGACGCAGGACTAGGTCCCACGACCCTGGAATCATGACCTGAGCCAAAGACAGCGGCCTACCTGGCTGAGCCACCGAAGCATCCCTATAAAAGCACTTTTTAAAAAGCAACTAGTTATAAAGCTTATAGCGATTTATATAAGACGGACTGGCTTATGACATTTTGAGGATTTCTGCAAAGTCTTAGTTGACTGATTTTCATTTCAGAATTTCATATGGGCACTTTTCGGTTTATGCTGATGTCTTTCTAATTCTCTTCTATCAATAAGTATGTCAACCTTAGCATGTGATCTCCAGCAATTAGTAGCCAGAAGTTCACAAGTAATGTGGTTTTTCTTGTCTCGGCCTTGTTCACATTTACCCATCTTTTAGATGTTTAAGGTTTTAGTATTTGTAAGATTTAATAAATTTATACTTTTTCATTACTTTATTACTCTTTCTTCACTTATACTTACTGCCTCATCACTGTTACCAAAAATGGTAGTGACACATAACTTCCATGCATTCTCACTTCCTTTCCACTACTTTGAATGGTTTGCAGGCTTTGTATTAAATGCCTTTCAAACCATTGCCAGATCAACATATTTCATTTGTTAGCAATCAAAATTTCTTTTGTGACTTGATTATTTTGGCTATTTCTTATTTCTCTCAAATGTGTTCAAGTTATTTACTTTCTGCTTTTTTTAATTTTTAGGTATACTATTTTTTAAAAAAATTTAGGTACACTTAAAATTCCTGTGTCAGGGGCGCCTGGGTGGCTCAGCGGGTTAAAGCCTCTGCCTTCGGCCCAGGTCATGATCCCAGGGTCCTGGGATCGAGCCCCGCATCGGGCTCTCTGCTCAGTGCAGAGCCTGCTTCTCTCTCTCTCTCTCTCTCTGCCTGCCTCTCTGCCTACTTGTGTTCTCTGTCAAATAAATAAATAAATAAATCTTAAAAAAAAAAATTCCTGTGTCAATTCCTGAAATTAACACATAAGCATTAATTTGTGTTTCTAGCAATACATTTTTAAATATCAATGTGATATGATTATTTTTACCCACATTTGAATACACAACTTTGGAAAAAGTAGAAAATTGGCAAACTGGCTATTTGAAAAATTGGCAATTTGGTTAAATAATCATTTGTTAGACTGGTCTTGGGCAAGATGGCCTACTTCCCGAGATCAAGTATTTGTAGTGAAGAATAAAACGGAAGAGGTAAACATTCTACACATAGGCAATGAGTTATATTTCATTACCTATGGAATTCAAGTATTCACCCCAATTTCAAGTATGATCTTCCTCAAGTGCATACTATGAAAGCAAATTTCTATCATTTTTTTAGTAGTTGTCCACATGTACTTCCCCACCATGCCCAGATTCACCCCAGATCATGGTTCATCTCACTGTTGACCACCACTGGAAATTCTTAGATCTAGAACTTCCTAGATCACCCTGGAAACTTCTTTTCTTTTTTCTTTCTGCTTTCTTTTTTTTTTGAAACTTCTTTTCTGAGAGAACAGAGAATTTGTGTGGGGCAGGCAGTACTTCCCTTCAGCAGTTAAAAGGAACTGCAGTAGAGGATGTAGAAAGGTAATGTAGGTAATGTAGAAGCACAAAGGGGAGTATTTCTAGAATTTGGGAGTAAAAAACAAAGAAGGTAAACCTTTCAGAGTGAGTACTCTTTGGAGGCATCACTCAGTCCCAACCTGGCTCTTCCACTTTTAGCCTCAATCAAACCACAAAACCCTACCATATTTCTTCTGCCCACCCTGGGCCTCTAATATCCACTCCTCTAGCCTGCACTTAAGTCCAAAGCAGCGGTAATCAGCCCTAGCATCACACTCAAATCACCCAGGGAGCATTTTTAAGATGTCAAACCCCCTGGCCTTATCCAGAAATGCTCATTTAATTGTCTATGGGGTCTAGCAGTGGATTTTTTAGTTTAAAGCTCCCAGGTGATCCTAACATACTGCAAGACCTAAGAACATGCACCTGAAGAGAGCTTTACACATATTCCCACATCACTTCACATATGATAATAGTATTTGCAAAACACACTGAGTAAACCTGAGAAGCTACTGGATGTTGGAGATGGTGTGGTGGTTTTTGGGGGGCAGGGTGCAAGAAGAAGCTGGTAACTGACCAGATCCCATCAGGCCAACAGAGATGCAAAAGGTCGTGATCTCCATTCATGTAAGCCATTATTATTGGCATTCACATTTATTTGTACGAAAACAGTTCCTGTGATCTATAGTAGTAACCAGGGCAGCATCCACAAGTGATCAAGGATGGCTATTGGCACTCTGGTGCTATACCACTGTCCAGCTCAGTGCACGGCACTGGCCATCCCAGTATGCTTCATTTGGAGATTACCCACTGGTATGAATTACACATACTTTCCAAAGTTGCCACAGACAAACTACTGAACCACCCAAGTTACTTACCATCAAAGGCAAGGGCCATATAAGTGTTTATTGCCTACCCGAAATGAAGACCCACAGTACATTTCTAATACACACTATTTGACTTGTTGAAGTCTGTATTTCCTGATCAGCTACCAGCAGTAAAAGCCCAAAATCAAACTCCTCGAGCAGTGAAATTTGAATAGTGGGGAAAAGCCTTGGTTTTCACAAGGAACAACTGATTAATTTTATGAGAATCTTGCTTGCTTGGGGCAGGCAGAGCTCAGTCACTCCTTCCCCTCAGGTCAGAAGTAGGGTAACGGAATGGGAGGCCCAGTGTTGGGCCCAAACACCACCCCGTCACTCCAGGGGAGGGTAAATGGACGGTTCAGTTTAGGAAGAATCTGTAACAGACGGTCTGGATTTAAATAAACTGGCTTCATGGAGAGCGGCAACAGTTACATGCACACGCTCACACATACAGGACACGCTCACACACGGGCATGCCAGAGCGACAAGCTGCACAGCTCAGGGCAAGAAGTAAAGTAATGATGGTGAAGAGAACCAGTCACAGCCTTTCCCCTTAGCCAAGGGGGGAGGGTCACTTTGTTTTCACATCCCATGTTAGGTCCCCGTGTATGGTTTAAATAAAAACACTCTCCGTGACTTTAGTGTGTGTGTGTGTGTGTGTGTGTGTGTGTGTGTGGTTGGTTGTTTGGTCCAGTTTAGTTTGCTTTGGTTTGGTTTGACCCATATTTTTACCTATGAGAATTAAAATACTCAAAAGATTTCCTATTTCTGTGGAACATTAATATGATTTTTTTTTTCTAATAGTGATGGCACCAGCCTACAGGCACCAGCCAGAAGCAAAAGATTGGGAATGTATAGAGTAGTCCTTCTTACAAGGGAAATTTGACGATGGAAATCATGTTGGTCTCTCCTCCTAGGATAATGTCAGACTTTGGTGTCAAAATAGCACTACCCATCCATGCCGTCCTAACTCCTAAATAGCAGAATAATCAGAGGTGGGCTTAGAGGATGAAAGCTCAAATAAAGAATGTAACTAACCTGGAGTAGGCAATATCCCCTATCCTTTACCTGGTTTCAAATGTTATACAGTTTATTCAAAGTGGAGGAGCCATGAGTCTTGATCAGTCAGGATACTGATCCAAGGAACTGATCTTCTTAGTTAATGTTGCCCCTCTTCCTGTTTCCTCTAACGAAACTAATGTGGCTCAAGTTGGACGTATTCATGAACAATATGATAGAAGTAGAAAAACTCTGCTTACTTTGCTGTAGAAATATGAAATCTGCATAGGAAACAGAAGTGGATAGCTCTGTAGAATATGATAAGCATCAAACATGAGACTGTCTTCAGAACAACAAATTAAGTGAGGGGAATGGCAGTCTATACAGTCTAGCTTAGTCAACTTTTTCTTGAGTTGACTGGAATGCAAAGAGAACCGTGTAATGTAAACTGGCATCCTTTTCCCAACAGGAAGCAGCTTAGGTTACAGGAAGAAGCAAAATCTGACCTACATGTACCTAGACACGAGAGAAGAAAAGATGGAAGCAATCCCATGAAGCGAGAGCCACCCTGACCAACTCCAACTCTCACTGACACCCCTTAAAATGCAATATTATACAACCCAGCTTTTATGTTTAGTCAGTTGTTATAATTACTTGATGGGGCTCTGCAGGAATTACTTCCCTATTATTACAGGAAGAAATGAGTCCAAGGCAGAGTTGGGATAAAGTGTAGCCCAATTCTGAGTGTAATTATCAGAAATACGTTGATAGTGATTCCAGTTTCATCAAGAGGAACAGCAGCCCATCTTATGGGAAGTTGGAACAGAGACCTTAAACATTGCATCTCTGATTGCTCTAGGAGGCTCACATTGCGCATATCTGAAAGACCCCACAGAAAACCCGTTCATCCTAGAAGGGTATACAGAACAATTTCCTCCAAGCTCCAAGTGCAAGGTAAATTAGAGAAAACACAGGGGAAGTGGCATATCAGAAATTATCTACTGCAAGGGCAGTGTAAATTTACAGTTAGAGGAGCCAGTAAATCACAAAGAGTTCACACCACAGGCTGTTTTTACTCTAACCAGGTAGCTCAATCTCCCTTAATTGTTCTGATCAGAACCTTACTATTGACACTCCTAGAGTGCACTGAAATGAAATGGAAACAGGAAATTTGCCTTTCAGACCCCTGGTAGTAAATGGCAAGAAGTTTAATTTTAGAGAAGCTGTTACACAACCAACAATGCATGAGGGACACAGGAAAAACCCAACCTGCTTACACAAAAAGATAGTTACAGAAATGTTCCCTGAAACATTGTCTATAATAATTCAACACTGGAAATACACTAATTGTTTCTCAACTGGCTAAATACATTGTATGAATATTCAACAGAACATGACATAGTAGTTAAAATATATAAATTTGAGCCATGTGTTTCAAAAATCTTAACACTGAACCAAAAAAAAGAAAAAAAAAAGGAGTTACAGGATAGCACTTCATAAAATGTCACTTGAGTACAATCTTTTATTTTATTTAAGGATATATGCATTTAATAATGATAAAAAGCATGCATGGAAATGATAATAAAGTTAAGACAAAGCTTATCCTGGAGGAAGTCAGTAGGTAAAATGAAAGAAGGGGAAAAGGGTACGCAGGCTACTATAAATGTTTCTGCAGTATTTTATTCCCTCCAAATAACAGAAGCAGTTAGGGGAAAATGTCAAGAAGCAGGAAGGTACTCACCACTATTTTCTATACTATCTACATGTTTGAAATATGCTGTATTACAGAGCTAAAAAAAAAATAGACAGCAATAAATAATAAGAAAATTTAATAATATCCAATTTAAAGCAATGGATAGATTATCCAGACAGAAAAATCAATGGGGAAACATTGGCTTTAATGACACATAACACCAAATGGACTTAACAGATATTTATAAAACATTCCATCCAAAAGTAACAGAATACACAGTTTTCTCAAGTGCACAGGGAATATTTTCAAGATAGATCATATGTGAGGTCACCAAAAAATCTTCATAAATTTAAAATGATTGAAATTTTTTCAAACATCTTCTCAAACCACAATGGTATGAAACTAGAAATTAATTACACAAGAATAGTTAGAAAACTAACAAATACATGAAGATCAAACAACATGCTACTGAGCAATAATGAGTCAAAGAAGAAATCAAACAAAAATCAAAAAATACATTGAGACAAATGAAAATGGAAATGAAACATATCGAAACTTATGAGACACAGCAAAAGCAGTTCTAAGAGAGAAGTTCATTATAATACAAGCCTACCTCAGAAACAAAAAAGTCTCAAATAAACTAACTTTATACCTCACCTCAAACAACTAGAAAAAAACAAAGGCCAAAGTTAGTAGAGGACAGGAAATAAAAATCAGAGCAGAGATAAATGAAATAGAGACTAAAAAGAAAGTAGAAAAGATCAATGAAACTAAGCTGGTTCTTTGAAAAGATAAACAAAATTAACAAACCCTTAGCTAAACTCTCCAAGGATAAAAAAAAGAGAGAGAAGAAACTCAAAATAAAAAATGAAAGAGATGTTATAACTAATACTAGAAAAATACAAAGAATCATAAGAGACTACTATGAAAATTATATGCCAATAAATTGGACAACCTAGGAAAAATGGTTAAGCTCCAGGAAAAATACAACCTACCAAGACTGAATTATGATAAAATAGGAAATCTGAACAGACTGATCACTAGCAAGGGGATTGAACCAATAATCAAAAACCTCCCGACAAACAAAAATCTAGAACTAGAGGGATTCATTAGTAAATTTTACCAAACATTCAAAAAAGAATTAATACTAATCCTTCTCAAAATCATCTAAAAGATAAAAGAAGAGAGAACTCCTCCAAACCCATCAAACTCATTTTACAAGGCCAATATTACCCCAACACCAAAACCAGGAAGGTATGCCACACACAAAAAAAATTTACAGGCCAATAACCCCTCTGAGCAGAGATACAAAAATCCATAACAAACTATTAGCAAACTGAATTCAATAATACATTAAAAGGATCATACACCATAATCAAGAGGGATTTATTGCAAGGATGCAAAGATGGCTCAAAGTCTGCAAACCAGTCAATGTAATACACCACATTAACAAAATGAAGACTAAAGATGACATGATCTTCTCAACAGATGCAAAAAAAAAAAAAAAAAAAAAAAAAAGGCACTTGGCAATATTCAAAATCCATTTATAATTAAAAAAAAAACCTCTCAATAAAGCAGGTATAGAGGAACAGAACCTCAATGTAACAAAGGCTATATATGACAAGTCCACAGCTAGCATCATACTCAATGGTAAAAGCTGAAAGCGGTTCCTCTAAAGTCAGCAACAAAACAAGGATGCCTTCTCTTGCCACGTTTATTCAACATAGTATTGGAAGTCCTAGCAATAAGGGAAGAGAAGAAATTAAAAAACATCTCCCAAATTGGAAAGGAAGAAGTAAAACTGTCACTGTTTGCAACTGACATATGTAAAAAACCCTAAAGACTCCATCAAAAAACTGTTAGAACTAGTAAACAAACTCAGAAAAGTTGCAAGATTCAAAATAAATACACAAAAATCTGCTGTGTTCTATACACCAATAACAAACTATCAGAAAGAGAAATTAAGAAAACAATCTCATTTACAATAGCATCAAAAAGAATAAAATACCCAGGAATAAATTTAACCAAGGAGATGAAAGACCCTATACTAAAAACTATAAGACTTTAGAGAAATTGAAGACACTATGAGTAAATGGAGATATTCCATGCTCATGGATTGAAAGAATTAATATTGCTAAAATGGCCACACTGCCCAAAGCAATGCGCATATTCAATGTAATACCTATTAAAATTTCAATGGCTATTTTTGCAAAAATAGAACAAACTATCCTTAAATTTATATAGAGCCATGAAAGACCCTGACCAATCAAAGCAATCTTAAGAAAGAAGTACAAAGCTAGAGGCATCATACTCCCTGATTTCAAGCTATCTTACAAAGCTATAGTAACTAAAACAGTATGTTATCAGAATAAAAAATAAGCATATAGATTAATGGAACAGAATAGACAACCCAGATATAAACCTATACATATGTGGTCAATTAATTTACAACAAAGGAGCCAAGATTATACAATGTGGAAAGGACAGTCTCTTCAATAAGTGGATCTGGAAAAAATTAGACAGCCACACGCAAAAGAATGCAACTGACCACTATCTTACACCATACACAAAAATTCACTGAAAACGGATTAAAGATTTGAACATAAAACCTGAAACCATAAAACTCCTAGAAGAAATTGGCAGTAGGGGCACCTGGGTGGCTCAGTGGGTTAAGCCGCTGCCTTCGGCTCAGGTCATGATCTCGCGTCCGGGGATCGAGTCCCACATCGGGCTCTCTGCTCGGCAGGGAGCCTGCTTCCTCCTTTCTCTCTCTCTGCCTGCCTCTCTGCCTACTTGTGATCTCTCTCTGTCAAATAAATAAATAAAATCTTTAAAAAAAAAAAAAAAAAGAAGAAGAAGAAGAAATTGGCAGTAAGCTCCTTGACAAGGGTTTTAACAATGAGGTTTTTTAATCTAACACTAAAAACAAAAGCAACAAAAGCAAAAATAAATAAGTGGTATCCCATCAAACTAAAAAGCTTTTACACAGCAAGGGAAACTGTCAACTAAATGAAAAGGCAACCTACTGAATCGTAGAAAATATTTATAAATCTTGTATCTGATAAAGAGTTAATATCCAAAATATAAAAGAGCTCATACAATTCAACACCAAAAAAACCCAAACAGTTTGAGTAAAAAATGACAGAAGATCTAAGTAGACATTTTTCCAAAGAAAACCTGCAGATGGCCAACAGGTATATGAAAAGACATTCCACATCATTAATCATCAGGGAAATGCAAATGAAAACCACAGTGGGGGCTGGGGGAGGTAGGTAGTGGGAGAAATGGGTGAACTGTTCTTTTTGTTTAACTAAAATAATTTATTTTTTAAAGAAATTACACAATCTATTTCAGAAAACAGAAGAGAAAACAGCAGAGGAAACAGCACTTCCCAACTCATTTCATGAAGCCAATATTACCTTGATTTCAAAACCAGACTGAAAAAGTATTTAAAAAAGAAAACTACAAATCAATGCTTCTCATGAATTTAGAAGCAAAAACCGAAAAAATATTAGCAATTGAATCTACCAGTGCATAAAAGGAATTATATAGCATGACCAAGTTGGAGTTATTCCAGGGATGCAAGGCTGGTTCAACATTTGAAATCAAATGATACAATCCATCATGTCAACAAACTAAGGTAAAAAGTCATAAGATGTTATCAATTGATGCAGGAAATGCATTTGACAAAATTCAGCACACACACACCCACACACACAAATACATAGGAAATATGCTATAAAAAAATATATATATACCAGAAAATGATGTGTATGTTGGGGGAGAGAAAATTGCAGTGGAAGATAGCAACATGTTACTAGTGATAATCAATGGATACTGCTTCTAGGGTTAGCAATTAGACCTGGCAAAGAAAATGTCACTTTGAGAAGAATATAATGAAAGAACTGCACTGTCATAATAAAAAGGCATACCATTCTTTCTGGCATTTTATTATAAAATGCATAATAAAATAAGAAAACAAGGACCGACCAAAAATGTGTCATAAATGGCATCAAAATCAGGAAAACATGTAACAGTTAGATGTTGTACTGATAAACTGATCAGAGAGGAAATTCAGATCAGAGAGAAACATATCAGAACTAACATAATATAAATGTGTGAAGTTTGTGAATTCAGAGAAAAGTATATAGGCCACCAAGATCTTTAGGAAAACAAAGAGAAAGCAAACAAGTGTGGATATTTTGTATTTTTGCAACCGAGAAAATGAGGCAACCCACAAAAGTAGGACACAACTGTAGGAGTTTAACCAAATCAGCTTCCAGTCTCCCCAGAGACTGTACTGTGCCTGCAACATCGCTCCTGCTCACCTCACCTGGGTTTTTCCCTTTTCCATGACATTTAACTAAGAAACCCTGAAAAGCAGTAATTCATTATTCAAGGCACAGAAACACTTGTAGTTGGGGTCAGCTTAGAAGAAGTTTAGAGGAATCATTAGCAGGGATATGTGGCAAAACACAAACGTCATAGGGAGTGGAGAAAAGAGTCTTCTCCTCTGTGGGCGCAGGTCACCAGGTCCGTGGTCACCACTGCTGCTGGGATTTCTTGCCCTGGTGAGCAGCCAGCCCCACTTTGTAATCCAGAAAGAAATGCAGAGTTAACATCAGTCCTGCCATAGGAACTCAAGCCAAAGCACACAGGCACACTCAGACACTCATGGGTAGGAGGGATGGCCCACAGAGAAATGCAGAAACCATTCTAATCCCCGAGAAAGGCCCCATGCCAATCCCCCATCATCACCTTCTTTAGCCACCTGATGCCCACTGTTCTTTTCCCAAGCAGCAGAGCCCAGAGTGTGAGACAAGAATCACAGACTTTCTTCTCAACTCCACCACGATGTGACCTTGAGGCCAAGAAAGGCTGAGTGACTTGATCAAAACTTCACAATTAATAGAATGATGGGGGCTCTCTTGTTAGAATTTGGGGTGTGTGTGTATGTGTGTGTGTGTGTGTGTGTGTGTGTGTGTATCACTACCTCTAATAATCACACGGATTTTTTTTCTGGCACAAATTGATGAATAATTAATTGTCCCCTTCTTTTTTAGTCAATGGAACTAACTAAACAAAAACAGGTTTTAAGGTCTTTGTTTGCTTGTTTATTCATCTGGCAAAGAATCTTTGGGTATATTTTGCATTTTTTTGCTCTGGGGAATAAGCCCCATGATGCTGCAAAAAATAAGAGACTTTTCTAGAGGATCAACTTCATATTGAATATATTTAGAAAATTTAAAAAGTCTTCCTGAAAATGGCCAGAATATTTTAATTGCATTCAACACATAACACGCTATCATATGGCAAAGGCCAAAGTGACTGGAACTGAATGAAACAAGAGCTGTTCTATCGTTTTAATAAAAGATACACCACTGAGAATCCTTAAAAAAAAAAAAAAAAAAAAAAAAAAAAACAGGATATTTGAATCAGGCATCCTGGTAACGAAAAGCTATTCTACTTTAGCCTTTATTTACTGGTGGTCCTCAAAGCTGATTGCTCATGTAAATCACCAAGGGAGCTTTTAAAATATTCTGATGCCAGGGTACTGCCCCCTGACCAATTAAAGCTATCTCTCTAGGGGTGCAGACTAGGCATCAGCAAATTTTAAAACTCCCTAGGTGATTCTAATACGTAGTCAAGGTTGAGAACAACTGGTTTAGACATTGCTATCCCAATTAATATTTAAACAGTCACAGCCCATTGGCTTTACTAATCCAGTTGTATTACCACCAGCACAAAAAAGATTATTTTTTAAATACCATATGAAAAGGAAGATCAATGGGCTCTTGAAATGCAAGTTACTCTGTAATCCCTCTGAGTCACTGTCCATTCCGGTAGTCCTCTTGTGTCTTAAGTCATTGCCTGTGCTTTTGTAGAACCTAAAGTGTTAATCCTTTTTCACAGACGCTAGTGCAAACCTTGATATTGAATAATCCACTGAGTTGTGTGTTTAAGATCTTTGCTTCATTAAGTCACCAGATATTCCTGGAAGCAGAAGAGTGGCAAGATGTCAACCTGAGCTTTGCTGAGCCAAAAGAATTAGCTTTTACCGTATTTCTAAAGATGAATGTGCTCTTAGAGTATGTCCATTAGTCCCCATACTCTAATGAATGTGTGGCCTGACAGACACAATAATTGGCATAGTTCAGAGTGTAAGAGAACCACTTTGATGAATTAGAATAAGGTCAAGGGAAAGAAGAAACAAGGATTTAGTTTGCACACATTTCTAACCATAGCAACAAGAAAGAATAAATAGTAAAAAACAAGATTAGGTGGACTTTGATAACCCATCAGTGTGGGACCCCCTCATCTCATTAACACTAATCAATAGGAAGGTGGCTTTGCTGTAAAACAGGGGCCCTGGAGTTCCACAGAACTTACTGCGTATCCTAGCAATGCCTTTTTTTTTTTTTCCTTTAGAAGTTTGGGAATTTTATCTACTGGAGCTAATCTCTGGAATTTCTGGCCTTATCTCCTGATTACTACCCAGTGAGATAGGTCACTGAGAATACTCTAGGATTTTATTTCCCGATGAGATTACTATCAACATTTTCCTCTTACAACATCATCCCTGGCCTTAAATGTGGCAGGGCTCTCTCTGTTGGCTCTGGAAAACATTTATAGCACTCAGGTATAATTCTTTTGATTAAAATGTGTTTTGCTTCTGCTCTTCAGTGAAATAATAAAGGTAGATTGCAGAGCAAACCCTTCTATTCCTCCTAAAAGGACCTGCTGTGAACTACAAAGGAGAAATACAGAAGTAAATTGCTTCAAATGAACAAGAGACCTGCTCACTCATGCTGGGTCATACTAAAAGAGACTTCCTTCTGTCTGGGCAATAACGAAGGGAAGTCTAATTCTTAACCAAGCTTGACATGTGTCTGAGACAAGACGTTAGTCATGCTTGGCTTCATCTTCTCAGGAATCTCTTGTTTAATTTAACTCAATGACTTTGGATTGTGCAGGAGGAGCACATTCTAAACCTGAATTAGACAAAAGAATCTAAACAGGAACCTGAAACCAGAGGGGGTATAGCTCAGTGGTAGAGCATTTGACTGCAGGAACCTGAAACCATTTCTATCTCTTCTGGGTCGCAACCTTATGGTAAACATGAAGAACAAATCAAGTCAGGAGACTGTGATCTCGTCTCTTGATAGAATCACAGATGTGAAGGTTTAAAAAAGGTAGAACCAATTATGATAAGCTATTTGGAATTTTTGAAGGGTGTTTCGAGAACTAGTGAGTGCCCTGTTTTTAATAAATTCAAAACAGCTTTGGCTTGAAAACATGTGCAGAGAGAAAACTGTTAATGACAGGGATGGTGGGCGAAATCACTGGGTGATAATTCTGGACCAGCTAAAATGATGCAGATTCTATTTGATCTTCTTTAGCTACTCATGTTTTTTACTTTCCAGTCGGTCAATTAACACAAATGTTTCATGTGACTACTACGTTCTCAGCACTACAAGATGGACAAAAGAATTATATGACCACTTCTACTTCATGGAACTTAACTTCTGGTTGGGAAGCTCAAAACCCAACCAAGCTATGAACCATCAACAAACAAAGCATACGAGGCCATATTTGTGAGAATTATAAATAATGGACTCCAACATATTCTCTTCTATATTTCAGCCATTTACTACTTCACAGACATCAGAGACAACTTGACTTTGCCCGTATTCTGGGACTAGTCCTCATCCCTTGGGAAAATTCTCTCTGTAAATTGTTCTTCATTTTATATCAGATGAGCCCAATCCAAACCAATTCAATATTTTCTGGTGGCTTTTATAGATTTTTTTTACCCCATACACAATGAGAAATGTAATTTATGTGAAGATACCATACCCACTACAATCATGTAACTGATAGGAAATTTTCATGATTTTTACATGGTATGACACCCTATGATACTTTGTATTTGATTCAGTTCTATTTGATGTCCTTTTTTAAAAAGAAACTGTCAATCACGATCCACCAAATGATTTTATAACCTACTAATGGGTCACCCTGCCATAATCTGAATGATATCAGTTGAGTCTGGATCTTTATTTTGAATGGTTATAGTAAAATGTGTCATGGATTTAAGAATCACATGCTCACTAAATAAATTATAACTGGCTTTCCAACAAGGGCTTTAAAAGCATGACTTGGCTTCATAAGCGTCTGTAGGTGTGGGTGATAGGTATTTGCTTGAATCAATCCTAAATCCATATATCCCCTCTACTTTCAGCTTGAGTCGGTCATAAATTTGTTTTCCCGGCCTCACCACCTTTTGGGTACTACCTCCAACTTCTAATATTAAAATTGGAGCTTCAATAGGCAAAATGTATTTTGATATCTGACGTTCACCACAGTCCCAGTATTATTTGGGGTCAGATTTTTTAAATAAGTGCCCCTGGACATGAACAGTCTCTGCCGGCTCCCTTGTCAGGTACCACAGACTCAAGGACAGACCTCTTCAATGCATTTCTCCAAAGTAGGAAGATCATTAAAACATTTGGTCTTTGGATGCTAAAATTATAGCTATCTATAATTGAAAGAAAAAGGAGAGATAGCCTGGAAAGATAAGATAATCTGTTTTGATGCTGAAGACTGAATACAATATTCAAATCAAATGCATAAAATACATAATGAAAAAGATATCAAATTGCTTTCAGTTCAAGGGCAGTAGAAATTCATTGTTTTAAAAAACAGAAGCACATTAGAGATATTCCTATTATTATTATAGGAAAGTTATATTTATGAGTATTTACATAAGGAACACAATCTACCCACTGAATTTGCAATAGAATCCCATTTGTTATCATTTGTTTACAGTCTTGCATTCCAGGTGAACAATGTAAAGACGGTTTTTACTCATTCAATAAATATTTATTGAGCGCTCACTACACAGCAAACACTATCCTAGGCTCTGAGGAAAGAGATGAACAAACCAGGCATGGTTCTTAGTCGCAAAGACTTGTATTTTATTGGGGGAAGATGACCAAACCCCAACAATAAATAAAGACAGTGAGCACCCAATAGTGATAAGTGTATGTGAGGAAGCAGAAGAGGTGATGTGATTGTACTGAGTGGCCACGTCCAGTGAACTGGCTGAGAGAGCCTGTCTGTAAATGACGCAACGTGAGCAACAGCTGAGTGGCCCTACGTGGCAGTCTGCAATGACTGAGGAAAGAAGACTGCCCACCAAGAGACAAACCTGCAAGAGGAATCGAAAGAAAGCTAGTAATCCTGGGTACGGTAGGCCAAGAGGGGGAGCAGCGTGAGATAATGTTAAGGAGGAGACAGGAACAAAATCATGCTGGAATTTTACTTTACGTATTATGGAAAACCTCTGTAGTGTTGTGGGCAAATCAAACGCTTGCTCTCAACAGACCACCCTGATGGCCATGCGGACAGTGAGCTGCAGGGAAACAAGGGGACACGGGGAGACCATGAAAAGGCACTTTGGTAGCCAGGAGAGAGATGTCATTAGTTTAGACTAGAGTGACAGGGCTGATAGCTTTATTACTTGGCTGTAATGGATGATAGAGCTGGTGAAGGTAAAATGATGCCATAGAAAAAGTGATGTGTGCAGCATGTCCTCATGTAAATGCATTAGGAATAAAGCAGAAAACAGGCTGCCTGAGAAATTTTTTTAAATAAATAAATAAATAGATAAATAAAATAAAAAAATTTTTTAAAAGGCAGAAAACAAACACAGGGATACAGGAGATATCCCCTCTTATTCCTGTGTACATTTTAAAGATATAATTGAAATCGGGGCACTGTTTTCACACTGAAAGTCTCAGAAACTATCACTGTTCTCAGGACCCTTGTTAAAACATCATACATGCTATAACTCAGGAAAAGACTCGTTCATGAGAGACTTCGTTCCATAAGGAACTCTCTCACCACAACAGAATAAGAAATTAAAATGCCATAAAGGAAGTGGGAGAACTGAATGAGAACAGCTGTGGGGGGGAAACTAAAGGAGAGAGATAGCAAGAAATCAAAAAAATATCCAAATGCTCTGGTCAAACCTCCCTTCAACCAAGTAGCAAATCAATCTATAGCTTCTACAACTCGGGATGTTACTGTGAAAGGCCCCCAGACAGCAACCAGCCCTCAGAAATATTTGAGGAATTGAACTGAATTTTACAAAGAAAGAATCTTTGCCTTTATCCTCCCTAAAAGCTTTATTGGAGATTTCAATTCCATGCTAATCACAAAATTTGAAGCATTCAAATAATAATCTAATTTCAAAAGTGCCTTGGCATATGTACCTGCCATCCACTTCTCTCCATGGATTTATGCTCTGGAAATTTCTGTTGGTGAACTTCTTTTGTTAGTCAATATGTGAAGATATACCTTCCTGCTATGGATTAAAATACATTCAGAGTTAAATTTTCACAGTTGGACGGTTTTGCACCTTAGGTTACTTTAGAAACCATTATTTAGATTACGTTTAAGTTTCATTATTGAGTTAAATAAATCATCCCAATTCCCTCCTCTTCTAGACTCCCAATTTTACAGTCTAAAACTGCTCTTCCTTAAGGCACATTCTTCATTTTGCCCTTACTTTGGCTGGCTGCCTTTTACCTTCATAGGAACAGGAATTAATTTTAATCAGACTTTCTCCTTTACAGGTTTCCATAACATCAACACTATAGTAATGTAGAGTTTTATTCCAAAAAGGATTGTAGTTAAGATTCCTTAGGCCTCAATGTACATAATTTCCTTAAAATAAGCTTTTATAAAAAGCAAAATATTCTATGACTTTTTTTCAGAACTCACTTGATCAAATTGTATAAATAAATACTTTCAGGTTTAATATCATTGATATAGCTCTGTATTTCTTACCAACTTCAGCCTGATTCATTGCTCTTGGCATGTTCGTAGGAATAATATCAAAACTGTTGAAAAAAGGCTTTTTGTAATACCAAGGGCCAACCTCTGGTTCTTCTCAATTATGCTGTGATAATCTCAATCAGTAGGTCAGGAATTAAACATGCTAGTTTCAGCTCTCTAGCCATGTAACTATTCTTAGAAAAAAAATGTCCTTACCTGTTCTTTGTGATTGGGTCTTTTAAAGGTAAAATTAAATAGAACATAAATGATTTCACATGTATCATTTAAAATAGAGGGGATTTGGGACCCAAATTATCCAATTAAGTGCTTAATTGATCACTTTCAACTGAGGAGGTGACAAAAGAAAGGGAAAGTCTTATAAATAAAGTACAATTTTTTGAAAAGTTGGATGAGTAGTTTCAAAAATACATCCAACATTTTCAATTGTCTCTGTATTCCTGCCAAGAGCATAACCCCAACCAAAAATTTTGGACAAGAGTTTCCTAGCCAATGCATGGTCCTTCTCTTCCATTTCATGGTCAGTAGGACCTGATCATCTTTGCATAATTGACTAGTAGCAGGCAAAAAAAAACCTAAATAAAATAAAACAAACAAAAATTAATGGATAAAATCTAAACTGCTTGTGTGCTAGAGTTTCCGGTTGTAATGCATAGAGGAGATTTAGCCTTTTTTTTTTAACTAAACAAGGCCCTTTCTTCTGCCCTCCAGGGAAGGTTAATTCATACCAGGGAAATACACCTCACCCACTCCTTCTTTTCCTTTACAGATGGTAAAGGAGGGGAGATTGATTAAGAGTCACAGCAGGGGCCCTGGGTGGCTCAGTGGGTTAAGGCCTCTGCCTTCGGCTCAGGTCATGATCTCAGGGTACTGGAATAGAGCCCGGCATCGGGCTCTCTGCTCAGCGGGGAACCTGCTTCCCTTCCTCTCTCTCTCTGCCTGCCTCTCTGCCTACTTGTGATCTCTGTCAAATAAATAAAATCTTTAAAGAAAAAAAAAAAAAGGGTCACAGCAGATGACCGATTGTCAAGCACAGGTATGGGTGAGTTTTTCATATGAATGTCCAGGCTTGGCAAACTAGAATGTTCCCCTTAATAAAATGGAAGGGGTTTGGGCCTGGGAGATGGGGGAGGTGTTCCAGGGCCAGGAGAAAGAGAGAGATTGGGTGAGAAGCAAATATCTTGGAGACTAGAGACTCTAGAGAAGGATTTTAGAGACTATAGGAGTTGTCTCTCAATTACAAGTTGTTTGTGTTACAACGCCTCCTCCGCCTTCTCACACCATCAAGATAGGGCACAATACACTTGAACTTGTTAAAAGAGAAGGGTTGAGGAATCAAGGAAAGGGAACCTTGTCACATTCAGATCGCCAAGGCATGCAATAGGGCAGCACCCCGGGAACAGTGAAATGACTCGTAAAATTGACAGCTGCAGCTGAAGCCAGAGATGACTAGAGAAATAGAAACCATTCCTCAGAACCCCCAGATCCTGAGAAGAATGCTAGAATCTAGTGACATAGGGGTTGGGGTTAATTAAGCCAATTTCAATCTATATATGAAGAAGGAAGGGAGGAAAAGAGGTAAGGAGAGGCAAGGCTACCTCTCTGAAGTCTGGATTACGGATTTCTCTCTAGGATCTTTAGATGAAGTCAGTCGCCTTAAAAAATATGGCTTCTGTGGCACAACCATCTCAATAATGCCTCATACGGCATCAACACAGAGTTTCAGTAGCCTGGCCTTTTTTAATTGGTTCCATTCAATAAGAATTATTCAGGTAGATATTATAATTGTGATTTTTAAATTCTTCTCCAAATACGATTAATGCATTTCTTTTTCTTTCCACAAATTTACTGATTTCATAAACAATAATTCTGTTCTTCCTGTTTGGGTTTCTCACTTTTCAGTAAACATTGCACTGGGCTTTAAAAGTACGTTAAATACAAAGTCACTCCCTTCGTTCAGCCTGTTGTTGCAATAGTAGTGTTGAAATGACAACAAATAAAATTCACAAATCCTATTGCAAGATGATTTAATTTTCTAAGCCTGGACTGGGTAATCTGTGTATATATAAAAGAAATGTACCATATTTTTCCTTTGTTTGTTCTCTACTAGCTTTCAGGGTTAAGGGGGATCAATAACTTGACATCATTTAGTATGCACGGTATGTAGTTTTTGTTTTCCTATAAGCAGAGAAGTTGGAAAACTACAGCCGTTTGAACCAAAAAAAAAAGAAATCAGTTTATTGGAGTACAGCCAACTCATGTATTCATTTGCTCTACAACAGCAGAGTTGAGTAGCTGCAGTAGAGAAGGTATGGCCCATACAGGCTGAAATATTTGCTCTCTAGCCCTTTACAAAAGGAGTTTGCTGAGGCGCCTGGGTGGCTCAGTGGGTTAAAGCCTCCGCTTTCAGCTCAGGTCATGATCTCAGAGTCCTGGGATCAAACCCTGCATTGGGCTCTCTGCTCAGCAGGGAGCCTGCTTCTTCCTCTCTCTCTCCGCCTGCCTCTCTGCCTACTTGGCATCTCTGTCTGTCAAATAAATAAATAAAATCTTTAAAAAAAAAAATAAAAGGAGTTTGCCCACACCTACCATAGCCCTTTTAAATTAAATAATAAGAGGGCCATGAGACTGAGACAGCTGTAATTCTACAGGGGATTATGCAAGCAAACCAAAACCTAAGCCTGTAAATACCTCAGGGTTACAAAATCAAAATGCTAAGGACAATCAATTGCAAATGGCCAACTAGGCTTTAAGCTATAGCCAATCAATAATTTCATTTCTTTGCTTCCACACTTCTAAGTCGGTCTTCCCCCTGGCTCCTTATGGCTCAGCGCTCCTTACCATCTCAGGTTTGACACTGTTCCATTCAACTGGGTAAGTACTTAGGGCACCTGAGGGGCTCAGTCGCTTAAGCATCTGCCCAGATCATGATCTCAGGGTCCTGGGATGGAGCCCCCCATCAGGTTCCCTGCTCAGTGGGGAGTCTGTCTCCTCCTCTCCCTCTGCCCTGCTTATGCACATGCTCGCTCTCTCTCTCGAATAAATAAATAAATAAAATATTCCCACAGTTTGGTGACTATGGGCCCTTCAACAGACAAATGGATAAAGAAGATGTGGTCCTGGGGCACCTGGGTGGCTCAGTGGGTGAAAGCCTCTGCCTTCGCCTCAGGTCATGATCCCGGGGTCCTGGGATTGAGCCCCGCATCAAGCTCTCTGCTCAGCAGGGAGCCTGCTTCCTCCTCTCTCTCTGCCTGTCTCTCTGCCTCCTTGTGATCTCTGTCAAATAAATAAATAAAACCTTTAAAAAAAAAAAAAAAGAAGATGTGGTCCATACATACTATGGAGTACTATGCTTCCATCAGAAAGGATGAACACCCAACTTTTGTATCGACATGGACGGGACTGGAAGAGATTATGCTGAGTGAAATAAGTCAAGCAGAGAGAGTCAATTATCATATGGTTTCACTTGTTTGTGGAGCATAAGGAATAACACAGAGGACACTGGGAGATGGAGAGGAGAAGTGAGGTGGGGGAAATTGGAGGGGGAGACGAACCATGAGAGACTGCGGACTCTGAGAAACAAATTGAGGGTTTGGAAGGGAGGGACGTGGTGGGGGGAAGGTTGGGGGAACCAGGTGGTGGGTATTAAGGAGGGCAAGTATTGCATGGAGCACTGGGCGTGGTGCATAAGCAATAAGTCTTAGAACACTGAAAAAATAAGATAAAATTTAAAAATAAAAAAATAAAATCTTAAAGGATAAATACTCAAAGTCAAAAATCTTAATATGCTTCAGTTTATCTTTTAACATATTATTACTAGTTATTGTCATGGTCTGTGTAGCTGCTGAAAACCATTTAATAAAATATCTTAATTATATAAAGATTTATTAAGGTTAAGGTAACCTAGAGTTTTTGCCTCGGCCCCTCCAGATTCACTCTCCAATCTCTACCCAGACCTGAGCCCTAGGAGATGACCCCTATGGATACAACAGTAACAGTCTGCTTTGCCCATGGCTTCCTGTTATCTGGGAGTCACCAAAGACAGGTGCAAGGGTGGGCATGGCATGTGCTTTAACACATTTCCTCCCCCAGGTGTCTTCCTGTCCTGCAGCTGTTGAATTGGCTACACCGCCCCCTGCGCTCCTATCCGCCACCATCTCAAACTACAGCCCTTCTTTCTGGATTATAGCAACTACTCCCTCCTCTGGCCCCCTCAGACCTGGCATAAGATATACCCGTTCTTACGTACACAGAGGAGTGTCCTCATTCCTTACGGATGTCCCCAACCACAAATGCAGCTATGAGCTTTGTTAAAGTCTCATGGGTTACCTGATTAAGGTGAGTCTTTACCTGCAAGGACCCCAACTGACTCATAAACTAACCCTTCAAAGGCTGTGCCAAAGTAGATGTGGACTTACATGTTCTATATCTTAATGACCAGCTGTGTGACATTGATCAAGTTCTTTAACCTCTCTAAGTCTCTGGAAACTGAGAACAATGCCAGCTGCAGGCGAACAGGTGCTAAGAGAATTCAATGTTAATACACTGCCTAGCACAATATGGGGCACCCAGGAAGTCTCCCCTCCCCCTCCCCGGCAGCTGTTATTGTTTGTTGTTTTTTTTTTAAAGATTTTATCTATTTATTTGACACACAGAGAAAGATCACAAGTAGGCAGAGAGGCAGGCAGAGAGAGAGGGGGAAGCAGGCTCCCTGCTTAGCAGAGAGCCCGATGTGGGGCTCGATCCCAGGACCCTGAGATCATGACCTGAGCCGAAGGCAGAGGCTTAACCCACTGCCCTGTTATTGTTTTTAGTTTTAAGCATCTATCACATTCACACCTCAAGATACAAGTATGTCAAGAATTAAGAACAGAATGCATTGGAATGTTAGTTTATGGCCAATTCGACGAACATTATTTTATCTAAGTTTTTTTGTTTCATATTTGTACATTGTGTTACATAGAACAGTGACCCTCAGTGTGGAACAATTTTGCCTCCCCTACCCTGGCAATGTTGGTAGACACTATTTATTGCAACGGCTTAAGGGGAGGGAAGGTGTGCTACAGGCATCCATCCAGTGGGTAGAGTCAGGGAAGTCCCTAACACAGGGCAGTGCACAGGACAGTCTTCCCTAACAGAATTTTCCCATCTGAAGTGTCAATAGCCCAAGGCTGAGAAACCCTGATTTAGACTAACTTCTTGGAGGCCTCAGGAGAGTGAGGAGTGTAGCCAACTTTATATTCCTCACGCTCTCCGGTTTACAGTATATCTTCATGCCATGCAGAGGGTGAAGAAGTATTTTCCTAACATTGCAACACAAACAAAAAAAGATTTTTCATGAATAGGCAAATCCCTAAAAAACAACTGTTCTTAAGTAAATAAAAGTCTTTTAAGAGTTTCACCACCCATTAAATATGAAAGCAAGCAGGGAGTACTAACCCATTTTAATAATGTAAACATGGAGGAGAGCAAGTGAGCATGCTGTTCATTATCACAAAAATTAATGATAGTACAAGTGGTCTCAGTGATTCACTTTTCTTCTTCCCGGTCTTGCACACCATTCCCAGTGGCCTCTTCCCCTAAATCCCGTAACACACTGATGCATTTCTGCTGAGCGACATCACTTCCCACTTTGCCACACAATTTCACACACTACAGATGAGCGGGTCCTTTAGCAGTCCGTCAAAAGAGCAGCATTTTTGGTTTTGGGGTTTGTTTTGGGTTTCAGTTTGGGTTTGGGTTTGGAGAGGTTGTTTTTCTTTTTGTTTGCAGAGCAGGTGGATATTCCTCTCCCTGCTTCTGGGTTGCATCTGTTGCCTTAGTACCAAAACAGTGGCTGAGAGAATCCCGAGTCATTCAGTTCTTTCAGGTTTTAGCCAAAATTGTCCTCCCTCACAGGCCCACCCAGGCTCCTACACACACACTCCACAGGACTCAGAACACACAGGAAGGAGTCCACGGGGGTCAAGACTGGGAAACAAATCAGCTGCAAAAAAGACTCCATGCTGAATTCAAAATTCCTGGTTCCTTCTGAAGATTAAGTCTTTGTGACTGGGTCAAGCTTGACTGCTTCCCTCCTTCTTCCCTTAGAAGGCATTCACGCCCAGCAAACTTGCCCTGTCCCTCACGCAATGAGTGGGCAGAACCAGGCAGGGTTGCAGACATGCCTGGACATGTCTGCATCCAAAGTGATCAGCTCGATCAAGACCCCAGCTATAAGAGCACTTGTAATACTTACACCTAATATGTAATCAAACCCTTCCTGACTCGGAAAAGTTGGTTAACAGACCAGCTCTTTGCTTACTGAATTCTTTTAACTCAAATTCTTTTCAAATAATCAATATCCGAATACTCTATAGAAATTAATGCTAGACTAGAAATCTCCCAAGTGAACACATTCAAGGCAAACTATGGAAAATACTCAGAAGGAACTATTCAGATGATTTTGCAGGTAAGTGCCTTTATGGAAGCTGATACTTACTATGCAACTTTAGGGGAAAATACAATAAAACCCTATTATGAGATAGCTTCCTATATCACTAATCCAATTATACTGCAGGACAAAATTGTATTTCTGTGTTAAAATGAAATATACTTTACTTCTCCTCCTATGATATAGAAAGTATACCAAGTTATTTTCCTTGGTAAAAGTGACTTAATGGTGATGAATCACACTTGACTACCTTAAAATTAATTCCTGATACATTGCATTATTTTTAAATATGTGAAATAAGAGCAAAAACCTATTTTTTGTACTGAGAAACTTCTATTTTCTGTTACTGTGTTAATGTGCAGAGCAAGAATGGTTCATGTATTATAATTACATCTTTTTTTCTCTAGATTCAGCAGAGGATATGCTAAATTTTAGAAGCTCAAACAGAAAGACCTTTGAATAGGTTCAGAACTGCAAAGGATGAAATGCAGAAGTGAATATACAAAGAGGTAATACTCAGGGTCGTTCTTAGGCTTTGTCTCCTGGGAGTCACTTCCAATGGCACCAGAAAGATTTGTATAAAGCAGTGCATTGCACACAACAGCAGGGTGACTGGCTGTGATCGTGGAATCTTCGAGATAGTGTGCTGCCAAGGTTCAAAGAACACGGAAAGAGGGCTGTACAATGGTTTAGGTTCTAAGAAAGAATGCTCTGCTATATATAGATGTAGATTGAAGAGAAAAGTGGCATTTTAGCAATTTTATGAAAATGGAAAGTATTTAGAAAAACTGAGCCCATGTTCTTCTCAGGGTCAGCTAATGTGACTCCAAAAACCATTCTGTTCAGTTAAACATGCATGAAGAAGTTATATTTTGTGTAAATGTACTTCACAGCATGATTAGAGTTCTTTCAAGGAGATACCTTATTGAATAGGTTTTTCAACTTCACATGTTCACATTCTTGAAAGACTAATGGATCCTTCATTAAAGAGATCACAGCTTTTCAGGTGTCATGCTTGAAGACACACAATGAATTGGTCATTAAGAAAATTCAGCCACGCAGAAAGGACAGGAGAACAAGTGGCCGACTCCTCTAATGACTCAAACAATGTTGGCAGAGCTGCTGTCATGTACCGGCTGGTTTCTAGTTGCAGAACAAGCATTAATTTTTCAGACATAACAACTAGGTGAAAGAGGAGGAAGTGCCCACCTTCTGAAAAAACAGTTTGTATACAGGTGCTTTTCACCCCAAACAGGTCTACTCGCAGTAAATGTTACTACTGTTCCATCCTATTTATTTTGGCCGTAAAATGTGATGTACCTTGGAC
Source organism: Mustela erminea (assembly GCF_009829155.1). Taxonomy (NCBI): domain Eukaryota; kingdom Metazoa; phylum Chordata; class Mammalia; order Carnivora; family Mustelidae; genus Mustela; species Mustela erminea. The sequence continues at coordinate 139,918,229 of NC_045616.1, read as the reverse complement.
AGAAGTCAAAGTAATGGTTCTCAGGTAACTACTTTCTCATTAGATTATACACATTCAAAAGACCACACCTTTAGTATTATAAAAATTTTGGAATAAAAATACATTTTGCACTGTCTTAATTGCCTCCTCTGGATTTCCTCACTTTAGGCGGAGTCAGTTTTGATTTCCTTAGTAGTACTGAAACACACTTGACTTGCCCATTGTGTCCAGTCAATCAACCCTAACCATGAAACTCTCCTAAGGAATGAGTAGATCTGTATTCCTTCATCTGACCTTATCTAAATATTTGAACTCAAGATTTTTCTGTGCCCGGCTGAAGGGTAGACAAGAATTAGGGAGGAAACCCAGTCTCTGGCAGCTATTTCATAAACCCCCTCTGCCTCTTTGCCACTGTCATAGGGAAAAAGGTTCTGGTAGAGGCTGTTCTTTCAAGGGTAAGCTGACAATTTGCTAAGCCTATATAAAAGCACTCTGGTAACTTCCTGATTAATTTTGAGATTTTTTTTTCACCTTGTGGTACTTCAAGGCCAAATGAGCCTTCAAGGAGGTCACAGGAATGTAAGAACATAAGAAATGTCATAATAGGTCAAATTAATGAGCCAGTTCGTCTGATATGCTTTCTCTGAGAGTGGCAACAAGGTACCTTTCATGCATCTTGTCAATTTCAAAATATTTGAGGCTACAATCAGGAGTGCTCCTTACATCAGATATCTATTTCAAATGTCCATGGTTCCCCTTATTGATGTGTAATGCATCTTTACCCCAAAATTCATTTAAACCCATCTAATGATAGTTTAACCGTACATTTACTACTTTTTGTGTAACGAGCTCTATACTACTGTCTTCAATTTGGCCTAAACTACCTGCTTCACATTTCCAAGGGTTTCCAGACTGAAATGTGCTAGAAGTTGGTAGACTAGTAACTGTGCTTCTGTATACTTTATTGAAATCTCTATATTGAGTTGATTAAATATTTAAAATCCTCCCAAACAGGTGGTTACTGATGGTCCTTCTATAGTTGCTAGCACTTCTTGCCAGGTTTTTTGTTTTTGTTTTTGTTTTTTTTAAGATTATTTATTTATTTATTTGACAGACAGAGATCACAAGTAGACAGAGAGGCAGGCAGAGAAAGGGGGGAAGCAGGCTCCCTGCTGAGCAGAGAGCCCAATGCAGGGCTCGATCCAAGGACCCTGGGATCATGACCTGAGCTGAAGGCAGAGGCTTTAAACCACTGAGTCACCCACATGCCCCAATCTTGCCAGCTTTTTATTACCCAGGGTCAATGAGTTCCTTCTTACAGTCTACTTAAGTATTTTCTGTTAGTTAGCCTATTTCCCTCTTTTTATTAGAAAGAGCAAATGATGGGGTGCCTGGGTGGCTCAGTTGATTAAGCGACTGCCTTTTGCTCTGGTCATGATCCTGGAGTCCTGGGATCGAGTCCCACATCAGGCTCCCAGCTCCGCAGGGAGTCTGCTTCTCCCTCTGACCTTCTTTCCTCTCAGGCTCTCTCTCACTCTTTCAAATAAATATATAAAAATTTAAAAAAAAAAAAGAAAGAAAGAAAGAAAGAAAAGAAAAGAAAGAAAGAGCAAATGATCAGGATTCTCCTCACAAAAAGTAAGTAAATAAATAAATAAGTAAGCATGGTTTCTCAGGGCTTAACAACAGGAGCCTGACCGCCAAAGAGGCAGGGCATGTAGCCAGCATGGGTCCGTGAACATCTGGGCCTGTAGAGATGTACTTTTAATTGACAACAAAATATTAGCCACCCAAAAACTCACTGGAAAGCAAGAGTAAGGAACAAATATTTGTATTGAATTCTTTTATCCACAAGAGTAAAACAACTTTGGTTTGAGATCTGTGGCATGTTTCCCATCAAAGAAAACACACTGAAACGAAATGACATTTGTTCAGTTTAAAAGGAAGAAAATGTTTGCTATAAAAAAGAAGGGAGGGGCCATCCATGTCTTGAGCTGCAGAGAGGTCCACATTTATGATCTCTCAGCCCTGGCTAAACCACCGTAGAGTTGCCTCACTCCTATAATTTTTGGTTGGTCTAGGAGAGAATGACTGAATCCTAGAGCCTGTAGAGACCTGAGAGATTTTTCTTCTTGCTTTATAGACAAAGAAACTGGAGTGCAGAGAGTTTAAATGGCTTTCTTGCAGCCACTCAGCTGCTTGCGACAAAGCTAGGTATTAGATCCAAGTGTGGCTGCCATGCTACCCTGGAGAGCAGGGCTGCCCCTGTTCCCCGGGCTCTGTTCTCTCTCTCTCTCTCTCTCTCTCTCGGGACCACCCAAGGTCACTACCGGCATAATGTCTTCTTCCAATAAGACTTTGTTTTCCTCTAAATTCATACAACGCATGCAGTTATTTAGCGAGTAATTAAAACGAAAAAGGCAAACCAAATACACCCAAATCCTACCTTCATTTCTCAACCCACCAAGTAATCCAATAAATTATTTACTTTGGGATTACTTGGGTTAAACAGCATTCCCTGCATACTGTATGAGATGGCTTTGATTTCAGGCTTTTTTTAAATAAATAGTTCTATCAAAATAGAATGGCCTTAACTTTCAGCTCTGGGAATAAACAAATAGTCTCAATCAATGACGCTGAGACAACCATTTAACATTTTTCAAGAGGCTAAGAAAAGAAATATTTTCATGCCTACAACATTAAGTCAGAAATAGCCTTTGGCACGTCTTTAGCTTGGTCTTTTCAAAGGTTGTGGGAAAATATGGGGGAAAAAAATATAAGCAAAATTAGCAAGCTACCATGACAACAGCAAGTACTCAGAAGCAGAGTTGAAACTCTGGAAATCTCAGAGGGAAGCAGAGGAGGGTCCCTAGGACAGTTCATCAGGGAAGAGGCATCAAGCCGAAGGAGAATTATTGCTAAATGGACAGATACTGGAACAGATATTTATTGTAATGGATTTCCTGTGGAGTAAAATTTTATCAAAAGGGCACTGTTACTGAGGAGAGACCATTTGCTTAAAATTATAAGTGTTTTTTGCTGTATTGAACTCAATGTGGAAATGCATGTCCTACATTTTTATTTCCGTGGGCTATCATTTGTTTTAATGGACACAAGAAGCTGTATGTTTAGGAGTAACGAAAAAATACATGGGTAAGTTTTTTTTGTTTTTTCGTTTTTTGTTTTTTTCATTCTGTTCATCAAAGTGGCTGAGTCAGGACTCAGGAATAGACACGAGTCTCGCAGCTTCTTTCTATCCCAGCGTGATTTTTCTTCCTAGTTATATTGTAAGCCTTAAATACTTACATTCTTTCATTCACTCAAAAAATATTGACATGCAATTACTGTATACCGGTCTTCCGTAGCTTTATGAACACAGAGCCGAACAGGAAAGACAGTGTACATTACACCCTAGTTGAAGAGAGCCAGAAAAGAAAAATAAGCAGGTAAACCTTTATATAAACAAGGAAATGTCTAGACAGGAGGACCAACAAGTACAAAGGCCTTGAGTCAGGAAAGAGTATGCCATGTGTCAGAACAAAAGGAGGCAAGTCTACCTGGGTCACAGTCTACTAAAGAGACTGTATTTTGTAACAATATTTGAGGTAGGGTTCAGACCATTACAAGAGTGCACTGGGAATATTTCATTCTTGTCCCCAACCATCTATTTTTCATACATCTGTCAGAATAATCGAAAAATATAATCCCTCACCTGGATTGCTGCAGTAGAGGTAGATTCCCTATTCGTAAGGAATACTGAAAATAAAAACTGGTATAGTATGATAATGGCAGCTTAGATGTGGGAAAAGAAAAGCAGGAAGTAACAACTCCCATGTTTTTGGTCCCAGACAGTGAGTGAATGGTGGTGCTATTTACTAAGACAGGCAAGACAGAGAGAAGAGATTTGAGCGAGAACTGCCTGATGGACAAACCTGGAACATCTATTAGGCATCCACATGATAACAATATATAGTACACAGTTCAAGGGAAGGGTCAGGATTGATAATATAAACTTGCCTGTCTTCAGCCTATAAAAGAAAAACAATGGGCCCAAAAGCAGTCATCTGACACGCAGAGACAGAACCAACAGCTTACCCCTGGGTTAACTTCAGCATAGAAGTGGGGAGTCAACAAGGAGTCTGTTTGTTCATCTTTCTGAAAGAAAAGATGTCTCAGAAGAAAGATGTCTCAAGGAGAAAATGGGAATGAGGTCCATGTGTGTCACAGAAACCAACTCTATCTTTCAAAAAGACAAAGTAATCAGTTAGGTCTGATACTGCTAAGAGGTTCAGTAAGAATAAAAGGAAAAGTATATGTTGGATTTGGCAAGAGGAAGGTCATTGGTGATATTTAAGATCAGTTTCCCTGGAGTGACAGAAATGGCCACAGTTTGAAGGTATTATGAATGAGAAGCGTGGAAGGAAAAGCAGTGAGACCAGGTAAATATTTCTTCAACAAGGAAGCAGAGTTTAGTTCTACAAGGAACTAGAAAAAACTGGGCACCTAAGTCTACTCAGGGATTACTTTCTTCTCCTTTCCCTGGATGAAAATTCCGGCAATCCCATGACTTTTCTAATAATTCTTAGTAATGAATTCCCAACTCCTACTCTTAGTCACTAAACACGACACCAGCTTGGTAGTTAAAATGTCCAATACCACGTAAGAGTCAAAGCTTCCAATTTCATTCAAAGGAAAGACATATATAAACTATGGTTTTGTGGAAAATTTGTAGATAGAGGTTTAATTTTAAATTCAATAATGTCCAAAGAAAATATAAATTCCTTGGGTGATATAAAAACTATTAGGGAATTAAGTGAGCTTATTCTCTCCTACTTACCTCCCCGCTCATGGCTGGCTGCTCTTTCTCATTCTTTCTGGGGTCGGAGGGAGAAGGAAGGAGGCAGAAAGGAAGGGGATAAGCAGCAGAGGAAAGAGTCTACCTGACAGTGCTGTTGTCAGCTGACTCTGTGCTCCTTGGCTCAATGGAGGTTTATAGTTGTCTCCTCCGAGGGACTTTTCTATGGGTTCCTGGGTGACCCCACAACACTGTGGCCTGTCACCTGCACTTCCCCTGATCAGATGAATGCATTGCTCCAATCTAGCAATTCCTTCGTCTCACCTCGGATCATCTCCAGCTTCTCAAATGAAACCTTTTCGATCCTCTAAAGATGATCCTATTAGGTCAAATCAGCAGTGATTCCAGAACAGCCTCTTCTCACTTATGACCCTAACAAAACCACAAGAATTCTCCCGCATTCTTTGCCCTCACAGACCGTGGGATTAAATTTAGAATTTAGGCAGCACTGGGGCACCTGGATGGCTCAGCTGGTTAAGAGTCTGACTCTTGGGTGCCTGGGTGGCTCAGTGGGTTAAAGCCTCTGCCTTCAGCTCAGGTCATGATCTCAGAGTCTTGGGATCAAGCCCCGCATCGGGGTCTCTGCTCGGCAGGGAGCCTGCTTCCTCCTCTCTCTCCGCCTGCCTCTCTGCCTACCTGTGATCTCTGTCTGTCAAATAAATAAATAAAATCTTTAAAAAAATCTTAAAAAAAAAATCTTAAAGAGTCTGACTCTTGATTTTGGCTCAGGTCATGAACTCAGGGTCCTGACCACAGGGTGATGAGATTGAGCCCTACATCCATCAGGCTTCCTGCTCAGCAGGGAGCCTGACTGAGTTTCTCTCTCCCTCTGTCTCTGCCCCTCCTCACCCTGTGCTCACCAGCTCTCTCTTTCAAATAAATAAATAAACATTTTTTAAAAGAATATAAGCAGCATCAATTTTTTCTTCAGTTTGGTTTTCCAAACCATTCCATCCCTGCCTCTTAAGGTTGGTTTTTTTCCCCCCTAGTCGGGGGTCACACACTGGTTCATTAAGACATCATCATGTTCTCCACATGGACTCCTTGAATGTCCTCTCACACATCTGAGACGAGGGCCAGTGGAATAAGGAAAAACACTCATCTCACACGGGCTGCTCTTCAAAGGAATCGTCTCCAAATCCTGCTTTTTAATCTAACCTTTTTAATACTCACAACACGAGTGTAGTATTCAAGGATCCCATAACCACTTTCCTCCAGCTTCTCTGGAAATTCTGCATATGATTTGGCACATGCTCTGGAATGCAGCATCTATTTCATTATGGACCTCAACTGACACTGCAAATTTAAATCTCACTGTGAATTTTTTTTTTAATACAGAATAATCTAAAGCAAGCTCGTAAATTGATGTGAACGATCAATGGGAAAATGATCCAAAACAATCCAAGAAAGAAAGGGAATAACCACAAGAAAGAAAGGAACTTCCTGCAGTAGGAAGGAAAGTGGGAATGGGCTCAAGAGAGCTGGAGGAGGGATGTGATTATGTGTGTCTCAAGTACACCAGTATTCAATGTTTCCGATGAAAATCTTGTAAGATTTAAAAATATAATTTGATCTCATCTTTATAACTGAAGCAAATATTGATCTGGTTTCAATTAGTTATCAGTAATACTTGACTGTCTTTATGTCAACAACACTAGAAAAAGAGAAGTTTCCAAATATTTTAAAGATATTAGAAGCATCTAAGGTTTTAAAACAATTTTACAATGTTTCCTTTTATTGGTAAATATTTAAAAGTTTCACAAAGTCTACCCAGTTATAGCAGAAAAATAGAATTATAGAGACCTATACTCTCTTATCTGAAATCCCCAAATCTAAAAAGCCCTGAAAAACTTCAGGGTCTTTCATAAATTTTGGTGAAAAAGATCTGACCTGAACTGAAGACAGGTTACTCACAGTCTCTTTATCTTACTGTGGACATTTATATTTTGCTGGGAAAATATTAATCTGTTTGATCATAGGGCTTTGCCCCAGACCTTGCTATAAATATTTCATAGTATATAATATGTGCACAATATTACCTTTCCAAAACTGAGGGGCATGTCAGAATCCAAATTCTTAAGATTTCCAGCCCCAAGAGTTTTGAATGGCAGATTATAAACCTTTAGTATAAACTAACATGTGATATCTCTGTGAATTTAAGACTATGTAAGCATATAATGAAGTCCAAATTTATAGAATTCAGTATCAAGCAGAAACCCTGCCTTGGAGAAATAGTACAAAGACCTTTTTGTAACCTTGTCTTACCCATATCACCAATAGCATGCAAAGACTCCAAGGAGCAAATTAAAGCAAGATATAGTGCACTGTCTCCAAAGAAAGCTGGGCTTTTCTGCTAGCTTCCTTATTTCATCTGGCTTACAACATTAAGCATGTTAATAACCAGAGCACTCTCGGAAGTCATTTGACCAAGCCGGCCTTCAGATCCCTGGAGTTCAAGCAAAACTGCACAGTAAATCTACTGTAGTAATTTGGAATATGCATTACAAATACAAAGGGAATCTACATTTAATCCATCTCTAAAAATCTTATCTTAAAATCACCAGAAAAGAGGATAAAGTTTATGGTGCATAGTCCTACCCTCCTGGAATTTTAGCTGACCAGACAAATACCTTTTGATAACACATTATCTGTTTTAATCTTTAAAAAGTTCTACCCTTGACTAAAATGGTTTCAAGAGCAATGGTGCTGAAACATGTTGTGCTGTCAACCATTGTATTTGGAGTTGAATCCTGCATCACTCGCTGGGTTTTCACCTAAGGAAAAGAACACATTCTCCTGCCTGAGAGTCACGACCACGCAAATGGCTCATATCTCATGGGTTGAAACTGACTCACAATTAAGAAGAGTCAACACAGGCATTCGTAAATATTAGGTAGTACTTTTCAACCCAAGCTGTGGAAACAAAAACCTTTTAAGGGCAAATAACCTATTATAGGAGCTGAAGAATGTACAGGTTACAACTCCGCACCGTTTTACTCATTCCTTTGGAAGCCTGACTGTGGTAGAAACAGGATTTAAACAAAATAATGTCCAACAATAAAAATGTGGTAATTTCGCTTAGAAACTGGTTTTTTAAACTCTACATTTTATTAGAACTCATCTCCAGACACCAAATGTACAGCGGTCAGTCTGTCTTCTAAAATATAAGTACAGAGAATAAAATAAAAGCTTAATAGAAAGCTAGGACACCAGTGTTAATTATGTCCCTGCCCCCGCCCCCGCAAAAAAAATAAGGTCATTGACAGTTCTCCCCAGGAGAATGGTCCCTTGATGCCTGAATCTCTAGTGTGTCCAAAAATATTATTTTCTATGAAGGTGATTAATATTCATTTAGGTTTTGTTTATCAACTTTCTTTTCTGCATGAATTACTGGCAATTATCATTATGAAGAAGGAGGAGAAGAGGCAAGAGAAGCAGGAGAAGAGATGAAGATGGAGGAAGTAAATGGCCCATAAAACTCTCCTACTTACATACCCTAATCAACTGATATGAACACTAATGACTGCTTTATCCTGAGATGCTGGAGTGGGGTGGGGGGAGGGGTGGTGCTGTCTCCCTCATCTCACATTCTGTTTTCCTTGGCTGTGCTGTTGTTTAGTCTACATTTTATTATAGACTCTACACCTTCCTGAGAGTAAGCATTTCATCCTGTTTTTTGAATTTCTGATATTCAGAATCAATCAAAGTAAATACCCAGACAGGCTAAGGAAGAAATTTCCTAAAAATCCTTACCAAATATGATTAAAAATAAACACAAACTAAGCGAGGATGTGTACTGGCACTGAGTTTTAGATTTTCAAACTCTAATTCTTTACCAAAAAAAACGAACAAACAAACAAAAACATAAAATGACCAAACATACTAGAGCAACATGAACAGCAGCAGAAGCTATTGTTCAGAGATTTATTTTTTTCTGGTAGATAAAATTTGCTTTCCCAGCTTCTTTTCCAATGACTTGACAAAATAATGACAGGATTTAAGAACATAAAGCTTGCAACTCAATTGTTGCAATTTCTGTTTTCATAGACCTGATGTTAGATGAAACCACTCTACACCTTATAAAGGTTTGTGCCTGAGGTCAGAGCTGTTGGTACAGCTTTATTTCCCAAATTTTTAAGGGGGAAATACTTCTTTCGGTGAAGCTCCCTAATTTTTATTTCCAGTATACTGGCCTTATCTCATAACTAAAACTCTTTTTAACGTTTTATAGACAGAGCCCATCAATATAATGAAAACATCCATTCAGTGGTGATGCCCCTTTCTGGTCAACATCATGGGAAAGAAAGCCGGCACCGTCATGAGGTACCATAGAGCCATAAATGTTTTTTCCGTTCCCAAGTGGGAATGGTAAGCAACCTATTATGTACCCTTTCTCCTTCTTCTGACTATGTTTTCGATTCCATTTAGGAGTGTGTCTAATTCATTTTTCCAGCTTAGCAAGACTGGCCCCAAGTCCTTTCCTATTTCCTCTCTCGCTGTGAGCAGAGACACAACTCTGTAGGAGCTTGTTGGTGCCAGTGATTATCTCCTTGGACCAAGCATGTGCAGGTCCAGCTTTGCGCAGCTAGGAGGAAGTCGGCTGCTGCAAGAAACAAGCCTTAATAGAGTGGCAATAAACAAACTGGGGAGGTAACTCACTAACAAAAGAGAATACCTCTGAAGCTTCAAAGTTCCTGAAAAATCCAGCATGTATGAGACAGTCCTACTAAAAACTTTTTAAGACTTTTTGATGACATTTTTTAAAATAGAAGCCTAGCATAGTATCCTTTGCCTACTGTTTAAAAATCTTTACTGTTGAAATTAAAAGAAATTAGAGATTAAGGCCTGTTCTTTATGAAGAAAATAATTTAGAGTGTATCCATTTCTTGACCTCACTACTCATTATACCTCCATGAAGGCCATTACTTTCCAATTGGCATATTGGTTAATTTAATGCTAAACTTCTGTTCAAGAAAGCATATGCCCATGTTTTGGGTTTTTTTTTTTTTTTTCATTCATTTGGCTCACTGGGCCAGCCCCAAGTTGGGCTCCCAGCTCAGCGGGGAGCCTGCTTCCCTCTCCCCCTGCTCATGCTCACTCTCCCTCTTTCTCAAATAAATAAATAAAATATTTTTTTAAATTATGTTATTTTGCTTTATATTTCTCTAAACCAGTTTTGAAAATAGCCTTTCTGATATGTACTCAGGCCAATAAAACCTACCTACCACCAAGAGTCATTCTAATTCCTCCACCCCCCGACCCCACCAAAAAAAAACACTCTTACTTGTAGCCATGACAGTGTTGTGGTTTCTGTTTTTCTTTCTTTCTTTCTTTTTTGAAATTTGTCAGCCAATTGACACCAATAGAAAAACACAAGTACATCAAGTGTGATTACTAAACACACTTAAAATGTTATTTTTGTCTTATTATTATTTATTTTATAGTACTCAGTCCAGAAGTGAAAAAGAATATGTGTTTTCAAAAGAAGTCAAGAGAGCACATATAGGAGGCGGCTATATCTCATCTCTTATAACCAGGTTAAGGCTCTTACTGAATCATTTTATTGCAGACACTAAAAGCAACAGATACTGATGTCAAAAAAAAACAAAAACAAACCACCATTTGATCATTTTAAACTTCACACATATAAGTAAAGCAAACTATTAACTAAATGTGCATAGACATCTCATTGTCTTCCATGCAATACTTCATATATTGCCCTGAAACAGAGTTCAGCGCTATTTATACTTCCTGAAGAAATATACAGGTGGGACAAAGAAGTAGCTTGTAACACCTAAAGCTTCTCTCTTAATATCCTCCCACCAGTCCCCCCAATTAAAAAACACCAACCCACAAAAATATCAAAGTGACTTGTGTGCTTTGCAAACACAGCTTCAGGAAATGGCCCCAAACTCCTCTTCCCAGTTGCATTTCCAGTGTTGTCCACAATGATGATAGGTTTAAGGCTATTCACAGAGATCTCAATTCCTCCAGCCTGCGGAGGGCTGGACTTACTGCCCACCTGGCTGTTTACCATGTCATATGATTTGCTTTGGCCAATGAAAAATGAGCAGGAAAGGTAAGTGTCACTTCTCAGGAGAAGTTTAAAGTCTGCCTGGTCTTTTCCCCTGGGAAGTTCATGTCCAGATGGAGGCTCCATTAGATTGACTCCTGAGTGACCACACTGAGCAGTGCCTTCCCTCTGTCGATCCACAATAAACATGTAGCCTGAGGGAGAAGTAAACTTTTGTGGTATTAATCCACTGAGATTTTAGAATGTTGTGTTCTTTTTTTGTTTTGTTTGGTTGACTGCCGTCTAATTTAGAGGCCAATACACCATCTCATAGAGAACGCGAGCATCCCGCAGGAGATAGCAAAGCTAGCCGTCATCACTGCATGTTTACTCACAATAACATAAATCAACTACCCTTACAAATCTCTAAAAGGCCACTCATTCTTTCATTTTAAAAACTAAGCCGTGCGTATTTTAAAAGATTCAGTTTTCCATAAAAATACCTATTTTTTATTACAGTGAGATTTTCAGCAGCCGTGAGGATTTGAAGTGGTAGTTAATAGTAATAACATTTACGTGCCAGCCTAAAACCATTTAAATTCATGTTTTATGTTAATATCATTATGACTGAGGGAAGTCTGATTAGAAGTTTCTTGGTTTTATTGTGCATGGTGTATGGAGAATAACATGATAATTCCTGTGTCAACACTGATTGCAATGCACTTTGAGAAACGGCAGAGTAAGTGAAAATATTAGACTTAAATGTTTAAAAGAAAATTAAATACTAGATCGAAGAGAGAAAATGGTTTTATTTCAGCTGTTCGAATGCATTATAAGAAAAAAAAATAACTGCATATTAGACTACTTGTCAGAATCCTAGAAGTATCTGAGAGGAATCATTTGGAAGTTAAAGAACATTAGCTCAAGGTCCCGGGGTACACCCACAAGAGATGACAGCACTGCAAATCCCTGGTGAACGCTGTGGTTTCATCACGCCTCTCAGGAAAGTGCAATCATAAAGCCACCCAATGCTATCACCTATGAGCCACTACGTATGACAGTGTCATGAATTGAACGTTCTCTGAAGCTAGACAACTGACAGTCCTTCGATGCTTTGGGGCATGTAACTAACGGAGAAATGTATGAGATTTGAGGAAATACTAGACTGCAGAGTCATCAATATTACTTAAAAATTGAGTAGAGGAAAGGGTGATATATTCTTTTGGCAAATAGTAGTCCTTGATAAGAGTGAGCGTGTGTGTGTGTGTGTGTGTGTGTGTGTGAGAGAGAGAGAGAGAGAGAGAGAGAGGAGAGAACAGACACAAGCACAATACGTTCTACCGTAACAAGAAACCATCATTAGACAAGTATTTCTTGAGGGCTTACTGTGTTCAAGTTTTTAGACTTGGCGGCCTGACAACACAAAGACGTTTGAAAAGCACCCTGTGGTCTCCAAAACTTTACAGCCTAGGCCATGCCAAGCATTCTAAGTGTGAGAGGCCTAATGCATATCTGCTACAGCACTTTGCAACCCAGCCCATGCTCTGATTATTGCAGACTTAACAAAGACTTAGTCGAATGAATAAACAATGGCTAAGAATAAAATCTATCAGTGTGTTTTTTATGTATAAACTTTAATTCCTGAAAACTTACCACTCTTCATTTGGGATATTCACAAAGCCCCCTTCATTACAGGGTCTCTCTAACTCATAGCATGATGAATTTATTCCAGAAATATTGTGACAATTTTATAGTAGTCATGATACTGCAATTTAAAGCATTAACTAGGTCGCCTGGCTGGCTCATTTGAGGGAATGTGCTACTCTTGATCTCAGGGTTGGGAGTTTGAGCTCCATATTAGGTGTAGAGATTACATAAGAATAAAGTCTTTAAAGAAATAAAAATATTAACTAATGCCTTATATAATAGAAAAATGAATAGCTGAGTTACAAATGGCCAAGAGGGAAAAGGGAGCTAAGGAAATCATAATTCTAAGCAAAAACTTTGAAATAAAGTATCTGACAAGATTTTGAGTCAGCTCATTTTACTACTAACTTGAAACAGTGACAACAAATGTTTGTTTAGTCTTTAACTCACGTCTTTCTATACCTAAAACATAATAAGAAAGATAATATTTATCAAGGCTCAACCACATAACAAATGACTTGTGTGTGTGTGTGTGTGTGTATATGTATATTACTTATTTTTATCCCATTTATTCTTAACCTCAGCCTTATGAGAAATAAAGCACACTATCAGGATGTTTTAGTTTGCAAATAATTAATACACAAAACCACCTCAAACTGGCATAAAGTTTTGTTATCTCACATAACAAAAAGGCTTCATTGGCTAATTCTGTTTTTCATCAAAGTCCTCAAAAACCTAGATTCTGTTGACATTTTCTTTGAGCTATACTTTATGTATCAACTTTGTCTTCGTGGTTTCAGAGGCCATCCCTATTATCTGCTCTTCCAGGAAGGCACAAAAACTCCCAACAGAAAAGGAGGAGAGGTGTGTCTTTTGTCAGCAGGAAGACCTCTCTGAGAAGCCTTGCAGCTACATGGCCCCCTTCCCCACATCTCATTAGCTACACTGGATCACAGGCCCATCCTTACATCTTTCAGTGGCAAAGTGACTGGTTCAGATGGTTAAGAATTAGCAGGGGTCCAGGACCTCCTTCCTGAGCACATGGCCACAGAAGAAACAGTGGGCATAACTCCTTCAAAATCAGCAACCAGCCAACTAACCACAAGTTAGACACGAAGGGTAAGAAACTAAGAGTGTCTGCTCTAGAATATTCTTTTTCATGCATGCTTAATCCTATTATTCACAGATTTCTTATTTGCACATTTCTCTACTCACTAAAATTTGTTTGTAAACCCTAAGCCAATACTTACACCGTGGTTTCACAGATATGTGGAGCAGTGAAAAGTTTGAGTCACCCCAAAGGAACCCATTCCCAGCTGAGTTCAAACAAGGTGAGGCTCTGCCTTCTCATTTCAGCTCTCATACTGTAAACAAGCATTCTTTCTCACTGTCTATTTAGTGCCATGATTTTTGCATTTTGTGCTATGTTGGTTATTTCACTATTTTAAATGGCCTCCAAGAATAGTGCTGAAATGCTGTCTACTCTAGTGCAAGAAGGCTGTGATGTGCCACATAGAGAAAATATGTGTGTTAGATAAGCTTCATTTAGGCATGAGTTACAATGCTGCTGGCCAGGAGTCCAATGTTAATCAATCAATAACACATATTAAGTAAGCTGTCTTTAAGTAGAAATACACATAAAACAAGGTTATATGTTGATCCATTGATGAAAATATATGACCAAAGGCTCACAGGAACCTAACCCTGTATCTCCTTTATGAGCAATGGTTCAGTATTCACTAATTCAGTGTTCGCAACAATTTACCAGAACAGAATTCCTGAAAATAATGGGAATTGCCTGTGTAATGAAACTAAGATACAAGTAGGTCGGGTCACACAACCGCAAGTAGCAGGCCAGACCTCAAATCCAAATCCCATAACATTATTAAGGACTTTGGACTTCATCCTGAGAACAATGGCAAGACACTGAGAGGTTATTAAGGAGGAGAGCCATTAACAGATGTGCACTTCTGAAGCACACCATTCTAGATATAATCCAGAGAACAAACTAAAGAGAAGACTGAATTTAGGGAGGCCAGGTCAGAGGGCTATTGCAGTAATCCAGGCAAGAAGTGATGATGAGGGATGAGTAGAGTAGGAAGCTGTGGATAAGGGTATAAACGGTCTCTGTCTGAGTCAACACAAAACAGAACCCTCCACGATGTGAAGACTGGTCACCAACAGAGGATGTAAAAAGAATACAGTGAAAAAGGAACAGTGCAGTTTAAGAGAGGCAAAGATGCAGAGGAGAGATAAAAAGGGAAGAGAAGGATCTGAATTCAAAATTGCTGGGTACCAGCTAAGCCTGGCCCAATTTCAGATTCTCATCTGAAAATCTTAGCAAAAACCTAGTTCACAGCCTCTATTAATATGAGAGCATTAAATTTTAATAAGTGGAAAATGGAATTCATAAGACTTCTCAGTTGCATCCAATAGGGAGTTGACCAGTTGTCTGTGATTTTACACATCTCTTGGTAGAAACAGAGTTACAAATGCAGAGCTGAGCACTGGGATACATCATGAAAATGTGTGACTCTCCCTGGAGGACTTCCTGTCCCCAAAGTAATGACTGAATTACAACTGAGTTATAAATATAATAGTCTCATCTGTGATCAACATCAAAATTTTCCTGATATAATATTTAAGTAAAATTTATCCCAAATCCCCAGAAGCACTCAAAACTATCACACATTTGAATGCAGGTAAGTAAAATAAGAATTATGATTCTTAATTTTTTACTATCATGTCATATTTCAGCTGGAACATTTTGGAATTTGAAGTCTTATCAAGTCTCCATTATATGAAAGAAGAGAAGGGTAAGAAAGAGAAATGTCCATGCTAGAAAATGGTGAACTTTAGAATGTTAGAGCATGTTAAGTCCTTTTCTCTACCAGGTATTGATATCCAATGAATTCACATCCCTAGTTCTTATGACATGTGAATAATCTTAATTATCTTGTAATAAGAATCTTGTATTGTGCTATATGATATCCAAATAATTAATGCTAACATATGGCCATAGGCAAACCTTTACATGCTGCACGTTTAACCATGTGCTAGATGTATTACATAAATAATAAGCACAAGCTTGGATAACCCACTGTACTACAAACCTTTAAAGTAAAAGGTCATTGAAACTCTTAGTCTTTTAACAAGTTCATTAAAACCTTTCAGATACATTCAGTTAAAAAGATGATCAATGAAATTAGAAATTAGGGAATTATTTTAGAATATTTTCCAAATGCTGAAATTAAAGACATACACAATAAGCATGTATTCAATTTGATTCCTCCTACTGTTGACTATTCTGCAAATGATTTGTGCTGAGTGTCCCATAACTAGAATATATTTTTCATCATATATTTGTCAAGGTAAATGCTAGCTGCTGTAATAGACAAGTCTCAACTTCTCTGTGGCCTAACACAATAAAAGTTGACTTTTCAAAGGAGAATTAGGGAAGGTGTTCTTGGTTGGGCAGGCTTCCACATGGCCACTCAGTGCCCATACTTTTTCCATCTTCCTTAGGACACTCCCCTTTTCTAGGTCCCAGGAGTTCTCTTCAGTCCGCTGATGGATCCTGAAAGAGACTATGACCACGACCCTCCTGTTTCTTAATCACATGAGCCTGGAAAGTCATTTCTCTTATACTTCACTCTTGAGAACTGGTCACATAGACCCACCTCCTTGGGCAAAGGAACTGGGAAACACAGCTGCATCATTCCACACTGGACAGGGTCCACAGACTGTTCAACTAGGTGTCTCTGTCTCGTGCATCATTTCCATTTCTTTTTAATGTTTTTTGCTTTTAAAGATCTTGACTTCAGATGGAGTCAAATCATCATACACAATTCCATACATCATGAATGTTTTTTGTTACAGAACAGAAATATTTATGTCTCTTCCATAATACTGAATTAGACTTCAGTTGCATCTAGATATTTATTTCAAATAGTGTTAATAATAAGATAATTTAAAATTGGTGCAAGAAAAGATTTCAACATACTAAAGAGTATTCATTCTTTACTCCCCTTGAAAATTTTAGGTTTATGATGAAACCTGCTTCCCTATTTTCTAAAACAAAAAGCATAAGAGTGAAAGGTACTACTGGAAGTCTTTGACCCATCAGGGCCTCAGCATCTTGTAGGCTGAGGTACAGCATGACAATGACCTTGTTTACTTATATTTTTTCAGATTTTAACCAAATTACTAACTAAGATTCAAACTGACATATCCAGGCTTCACTTTTCCAAACATCACCATTTGCTCTAAATACAACTGTAAGCAGTAGTGAAATCTAAATCTTAGCCTTTCTGTACACCTCAAACTAATGCATGGTTATATATGAATTATATATCAATGAAACAGGAACAATTTTAAATAAATCTTACCTTTTTTCCCCACTGCTAGAGAAATTACTTATGAGTGAAGCAAAGTAAGGGGTTACACTTTGATTTCAAATAAATGGAACAATAAATATAAGATTTGTGTGAACTCTAAATATAAAAATTACCTTGACATAATCCCAAAGACATTTTAAGTAAAGAAAAAAAAAGGTCCCATTTAAGATGAGGCAAAGAACTTGTAGAGGCAGAAGAGAAAGGGACTAACACGCCTTTGGGCTCCAAAGAAATTATGCTGAACTTCAGCAAAGGGATCAGAATAGAAAAAATAATGCAAAAATACTGATGGCCAGGCTGCCATGATTAATAAAGAACGTTCTTACTCCTGAAGGCCAGGTAGTTGACACAGTAACTTTTTTAAAAGCATGGTAATGATGCAGTGAAGTAAGGGAATGTTTTTCATGAACACTTTGACGGACGGCTGCTGGATGACATCAGGTAAGGATTGAAGAGCGACTCAAGTACTGATGGAACAGACATCATAAAGTGAAAAGAATATGAGACTAAACATTTTTCATTCTTGCATCGGGGTTTCTCTGTATTTCAAAGGGAACTCAGATGTACCAGAAAACAGAGGTTAACCTTAAACTATAATTTTGCCTCTTTTGCACTGTCCTGAAATTATTTCAAGCCTTAATTCAAAAATCTGGAAAAAAAGAACTTTCTGTAGAATAATGAAATTCTTCCTCCTGCTCTGCTCCTTTCAGTGCAGACACCCCATACCTCCAGAGAGTCCCTACCTAGTACACAGCAAGCATTGAAATGGAACACTTTCAGGTTAGAAATTACATTTATCAGCTAGCAAGATAGTATTTCTTTAACAGTACCATTTGGCATGCATTTGTTTTTAATTTAGAATGAATTTAAATTAATTTTGTCTTAAAATTTTCATGCCACTTTCTGGGATGTTTGAAGCTACCCTGGAGGGCAATAAAACCAGAGCTGGGAATCACAGCTTCAGTCTTTAGAGAGAAAGAAGCAATTTCCATAATTCCAAAATCATTTTATTAGTGGGTATATATGGTCTGAATTTTCAAATCTAGGGAACTGACCATATGCTCCCTTCCCCTCTGGAAAAAAAAAAAAAAAAAAAAACACCACGGCAAATTGCTACTATCCAACATGGAAAAGAACTGAAGGTATGTAATAACAAAGAATTATAAATTTAAATATAAGGGTACTTCATTATACATATTACTTAATATAAATGTATGGTCTCTGTGTTAATTACAAAGCTTTCTTCCCCTCAGAGTTACAGAGTAATGTGTCCTATCTTTAGAGTTATTAATAGGTCAGCCAAAAGGAAATGACTGAGAAAGAAAAAGCATTACAAAATAGGCACTATGATCTACCGAAAAGAGTTCCTCCATAATATAGCAGCATTACCTGTGATTTTTATTTTGTGGATTGTTAATAGTACATCAGGTTCCAGTGGTGGCAATATTCACTGGGGACCAGATCCACTCCATAGGTTCAAATTAACAGCACAGTCTTACAGATTTCTAGAGAAAGATGTATAACCCTGTCAAAAGCACAGCATACTGTTAAATCATGTGTTAAAATAAGACCTAGAAGTCACAGTAAAAAAAAAAAAAAAAAAAAAAAAAAAAAAAAATTTAACTGTAATTGTGAAATGGAAATATTATTTCTAAAAAAAATACATTGTTTTCCAAAACAAAATGTGCTCTCTATTTAACATTTTTATATTAAGCTATTTTAAAAGCATTCTTGCATGGAATTCATAGAATTCAAAGCAACTTTCACACCTGATCTGAAAACTTACAACATCCTTGCAAGTTCAAGAAGGTAAAATTATATTCCTTTTGCTATTTTATAAAGAAAGAGGAAGTTAGCAGATAGATTATGTGGGTTATCCAAAGTCACAATGTAGAAAAGTGGCAGACCCAAGAATCAAACCTCTAACAACCGTTTTGTCATAGAAAGGGGCTGTCAAGTGTACATCGGGTCTGATGCACAGTTTCACCTTTCAACATGTCTAAAGCATGCTTGGCCCAGGCAAATAGAGCCCTAATTCATTCTTACATTTGCAAGGTAATAAGCCTAAAATGAATTAAAAGGCATATCATGCCATGGCCTTGGGAAAAAACATCCTTTCTCATTGCCATTACAGAGAGAGATGAAATCATATCAAAGTAAGCTAGACAGTTAAAAGGGAATAGGAAATAAAAAGAAAGTGGCCAAGCGGTGCTGGTGGCAGCTGTCTGAAAGGGAACATCAGCAGGATCAAATAACAGAACTTTCTTAGTTGATTCTTGAAAGCACAAACTGGAAAAAAAAAAAAAAAGAATAGAAAGAAAGAAAAAGAGAGATATTTAAATTTAAAAAACCATACACACACCATTATGCAGAATCTAAATGCATATCCACACATACTCAGTTTAGTTTTAGAAGGTATAATGGAGAGCCTCTCACAGGCAGACCACATTAAGCACCAAAACTAAATGTCTTTGAAGTCAGTGTAGACAGTCACTTGCATGGCCTCGCTCGAGATGAGCTGAGAACTCACATCTCTTCCTGCCTGGCATGGGACCTGAAATCTCCCCCAGGAAAGCCATTTCTGAGGATTCCCAGCTCAAATACAAATATGTGACAAGGGAGGGATAACTTTAATCTAGATTTACCCATTAATACAATAGTTTGATTCTGGGAAAGAAGCAGGGATTGTAAAAGCATGGCAGGGGAAAAAGGAAAGAGGGGGTCCAGAGGAATTTACTGCACCTGGAAAGGGTAAGCGCTGCCACTGGGGGAGCTCAGCAAATCGCTCTATTTGCCCAAAAGCCTGGCAACAGATGAAGCCTGGAGAACAGTGCAGCCGGTAGCACAATGACAAGTTCTAAAGATCTCCAAGGGCTCCAGTGCAGCGCATTAAGTAGTTGGTCTAACTGTATACAATTGGTTGCTTTTTTTTTTTTTTTTTTTTTTAATTTTTTAGAGTTCCTCCTTCCCCTCCACCTACCTGACAGGACATTATTCAGGTAGGACCCCGCCTACCTTCCAGACTCTCTTTCTCTTCTGCACTAATCCCCCTTCCCTGTACACATACACCCCACATTCCAGCCACACTCAATTTTATGAATTCACCATATTTTCTTATCTCTGGAAATTCACCCACAGTTCCTTCTGCCTGGAATTCATGTGCAAAAAACCATGCATTTGGCAGCTTATACTGATTGTTCAAGACTCAAGACATTCCTCCTGGAAGCCATCGCCCAGGCTAGATCATGTGCTTCTTTTATACATTCCAAGCGCACCAGATACAGACGAGTCCCACTTAGAACTTCATCATCCAGAGAACTTCAGAAAATTGGACAAAAACAACTGCAGAGCAGTTACACTCTAATCACTGCACCAGTTGACTTATATAATTCAAAATACACAAAAGAACTAAAGAAGGTTTCTGATAAAAAGCAATGCACCATTCCATAATTCAGGAAAATAATAAAAGAGTTCAATCTTAAAAAAAAAAAAAAAGTCCAATCTTAAAAACAGCATCAAAATGCTTGCAAAGGACGTACAACAGAGACTCTGGAAGTGTTTAGTCTATTTCCAGAACTCAGGCTTAATCAGTTAAAATAATAAACAATGGGTAATGGTAAGGGGGTTTTTAAATCCTCCGTACGCTGGCCTTGGTGACAAGAGAAAGAAAAATACAATGTGTAGCTTAAAGTTAGGAAAATCATAAGGTTTTTCCACCCACTGTACAAAACTTTTCTTCCCTAGAAGAGCGTATTTAGCCCACTAGTTTCTCAAAATAGAAGGGAGGGGATTATTTTGACCTTTGAATTAAAAATATCAGTTTGAAGCTAGGGCTCTAACTTGAAAGTAAATAAACCAACAGAGACAAGAGCAGGTAACAGTTCACTTTGAAAATAATCAGCTGGAACAGCTGGACTATCAAAGTGATCCTTTCTTCAAGAACAAATAGAAAAAAATATAAAATATTATCAATTGTTTAATTAGGCTTTTGGTTTTCGAAACACTTATGCATGTTTTTTACTTTAATCTATTATGTTTCCACAATGGGAGCCTTTTTTCTCCTATACTTTGTAGCATATACTATGTACCTAGGAAGAGATAGTTAGAAATTAATAAGTAATGATAATACATTATAATGTATTCTTTATACATATACATTGTATATGTATAATATACTATATATGTATAATACATATATACATAAATGTATAAATGTATAAATTATGTTATACAGCATGATATAGAAAAGGAAAGTAGAGGTACAATGACCTTATTTCTGATTCTGAATTTGACCATGCAGAGCCATTTAATTTAACTAGAATTCTAGTTAGCCTGTTTAAGTTAGCACAGAACATTCTAGTTAGCATAGAATGAATAGATCATGACCCACAGCCAACCAGTGAAATAAAACTACCGTGGGAAGGCATAAGAATACTCATTACTGGGGAAGGCAATATTTGAAATACACATGTAAGATCCTTATGTCTACTACTGGGTCTATTTTTTTAAGTATCAACAGACTTTCCTACAAAATAAAATATTTCATTCCCTCTTCACTGATTGTGAATGGAACTGCCAATATGTATGAGAAGTAAAAACTTCTCGAAATTTTGTTATGAAGGCCACTGAGGAGAGTTAGCTATTGGATGACCTTCACCCACTGGAGACTCTGAATATCTCTGCTTTTCAAGTAGTTTTCTGTATCTACAGACACCATCCGAGTTGGAATTAATAGCCTGAACATAGGCATGATTTAATCAAAATGTCCTTGGTGCCTAGTCCAGCATTTCAATTTAAGAATTGAAATCCAGTTTCTGCATTTTAAAAATCAAATCCATTCTCCACGGAGAATTTTTACAAAACATCTTGGCACCTGCAATTGCTGAAAATAGATCCAGCCCTATTTAAGAGAAAGTAACAGCAAATCGGGGATTTGTGTGATGGCAGTAAAATGCAGTTAAGTGTGGTCGTGCCAGGTTTTAGTCTAGAGACAGGGGGTTTTTATAGCACATTATAAACTCCTGAAACGGGAGGTTATTAGAGGATCAGTTCCCTAACTGTGTGGTTCTAGCAGGCTCTGCTCTGTTGCACTCTTTATTCTCCTGCTGGGAGCTCTGTCTTCTGAGGTGCAGAGCACATCCATCAGCCTTTTTCAGCTGTTAAGGCACTTCATTTATTCCAGTGTTCCCTTCAACTTATTCCCTTGCCTCTGCCCCCATGGACCTGAGAGATCTACAGTTCTCTTTGGCCTCTTAACAGGCATAATGGATCACCAGCTGAACCATCATCACACAGCCCTTCTTGCTAGGAAATTATTTCTCTCTTGCTTCAAATGTTCTTTCCTTTCACTTGGCAAATCCCTTTGCTGCAGTTCTTGCTGTGTGTTGCCTATATGCAAAGAGATAAAACTTGGCCAAAAATGCTGACTTGACTCTTGAAGTTGTCTCTTGAGTATTGGTCCTTTGATCTTTTCCAACAGAAAACGTGAACGTACTTGCTCAAGAAAAGTAAGTGTTATTATCATCAGGTCTCTATTCTTTGGGACCCTCAAAGATTATTACTCAACTACTTGGAAAATTAGTTCTATTTGTCTCATTAGAACCCTCTCATGTTGAAAGGCCCTTTCCTAAATACAATATTCTGTTTTAGAAAAAAAAAACTACTAAATTTCATGAACTAGACAAAATAAGAAGTAGCAAAATCCCCCGAAAGAAGCTATTTCAAATCCTTGAGATTATTAGTCATCTTGCTGTACCAATGTCCGTGATCTGTCCCATACTAATTTTCATTAATTAATGATGATGCTGTTGCTCTAATCCCTCCTGAAAGAACTATGTGCCAGTGGAAACATCACTGGGCTGGGGGCCAGAAGACCTGAATTCCAGTCTTAGATCTGTGCTGATTAGTTGACTGGCTGCATGTCACCCCTAAATTCTTGGGGCCTTGGCTTCTGCACCTGTACTAAGAACAGACTGGAAGAGATCACTCTGATCCATCCTAAGACTGGTACTCTAGGAAGAAATTTAACCTAGCTTCTTTTTTTAATTATCTGACTCTGTCCTTTATTTTCCTTATGGGCTCCATTTCTTGTTCTTCTCTATACATGGTCTTTCTTTCCCCCTTTATCTTTTTTCTTCCTTATAAGCCATTGTCTTCTCTCTATCTACAGCCCACCCACAGAAAAGCCCACTCCCTAGGAGTTAGGTTTCAGAATAGCCCTGAATACAGAAATCTCTTGTTCTCAGACTGGAGGCCCTCTTGGCTCCCTACAGGGCTGGTATCAAACTCAACCTTACCCACAGAGTGGTCCTTTAGAATTGATAAAGATCTTATGATAGAAGCAGGATTTAGATGCACGTTACACCCATCAGTTCTTTCCCTCCACATCATCCACATTGGAAATTAGCACAAATCACTCTGTCTTCTCCATCTCTCTCTCCTCCTTGCCTCTTCTACCTTTTTCTTTTTCTCAGTCTCTCTGTCACACACATACACATGCATGCAATTATGCTAGAAAAGTCATGTAAAATGAGAACATGGAAATTAGCCTTTATATGTTGCTTAATGATGGTACAGATCTTTTACCTCATTTTTTCAAAACAGAAATAACTTTTTTGTTTGTTGTCATGCTTATCAATGTTTAATCATAAGATAATTAGAAAACATCAAAATGGGTAAAGGAAAAGTAAACATTATTTCGGAGACTGCTAGTGAGATAAAATCACTGTTTATAATTTAGAGCATAATCTTTCCAGTTATTTCTAAGTATAATGTTTTCTTACAAATATTACATATGCTATTCATAGTATTTTATATTCTATTTTTTCAGCTATAAATATATCATGGATCTCTTTCGATATACATAGATATGTGTCTTCTCATGACTAAATACTATTCCACTCTACAAATGTACATGAATTATTTAGCATCCTGAATTTATGAATAATTAATAGTTCTTTTCCTAATTTTTTCTATTAAAAATAATACTGTAATGTTCATCTCTATGTAATTTATGTGTCTCTTGAAATATTTTGAGATGAAAAATTCCTATAAGTGAAATTTTTGGAACAAAGTGTATTTGCATTTTAAGGAGTTTTGGTGTATAATATCAAATAACTCTGCAAAAAAAAAAACCACTAATCCAATTTTGACCCCAGTAAGAAACAGTATAAAATAAAAATCATATACACACATACTCTTGCCTACCTTGGATAGAATTACTTGCTTTAATTTCTGCCAATTTTGTTGAAATATGAATTCATTTAATTACTTTATAAATGAGATTAATATCCTTCAATATGTTAATTGGCCACTTCATGTCTTCTGTGAATTTTTCCCTATACGTACTAAGAATATTAGCTCTTTTATTTCATATATTTTGCAGCTGGCTTTCTTTCCAGGAGGCAATGTATTATATTGTGATTGCTACAGAGAAATGTTTACTTTTCACATAATCTAGCCTAGCAATAGTTTTCTCTGTCTTCTTCACCTTGGTGTCATACTTAAAAACACATTATACAGATCAAGATAGATAATTATTCACCTACATTTTCTTCTGTTCTTTTCCATCTTTCATATTAAAACATTTAATGTGGGGCACCTGAGTGGCTCAGTCATTTAAGTGTCTACCTTCAGTTGGGATTGTGATCCGAGGGTCCCGGGATAGAGCCCTTCCTCAGGCTTCCTGCTCAGCAGGGAGTCTGCTTCCCCCACCCCCTTGGCTTGTGCATGTGCACGCGCTCTCTCTCTCTCTCTCACATAAATAAATAAAATACTTAAAAAAATAAAGATAACAAAATAAAACACTTAATGTCTTTGGAATTCAATTAGTGTAAGATGTAAATTTTTTTAAGATTTTATTTATTTATTTGACAGAGAGAGATCACGAGTAGGCAGAGAGGCAGGCTGAGAGAGGAGGAAGCAGGCTCCCCTCCAAGCAGAGAGCCCGATGTGGGGCTCGATCCCAGGATCCTGAGATCATGACCTGAGCCGAAGGCAGAGGCTTTAACCCACTGAGCCACCCAGGCGCCCCAAGATGTAAATTTTTTTAATCAAGTGGTAAGCAGGTTATCCCAACAAATTGGGAACATCTACCCTTCCCTCCACTGTATTAAATTCCATTTTTATCACACACTTCAGTATTATACTGATGTGGACCTATTTTTGGAACTTAAGGTTTACTGTTAATCTGTCTATCTCTGTACCTATACCACACTATTCCTATTACTACAGCATTCTATTATATTTTAATACTGAGAAAACATATCTCCTCTCACTATTCCTTTTCCTTTTTTTTATGTTTTTCTCATACATTTCTTCATCCAAGTTAACTTGAGAATCATTTGCACTTTCAAAAAAAATATCCAGTGATGTCTTAAAAAGAAAACGGATTCACTAAACTGGAAATCAGACTGAATTATCTGTAAGAGTTGAGAGAAATTTTGACATAGTAGGAAGAGCCAAAATCTGCTCCTAAGGTTTGACTCTCAACTCAAGCTATAAATTTGGCAAGTTTTTAGCCTCTCTGAACCTGATCTTCATCTGCAAAATGGAGTTAATAAAACCCACATGTAGTGACATCTGACACCCTCTCTGGACTCCCGTTACTGGACCCTCATTCCCAAGTGTAGAGAATTCTTTACCTGAAAATTCTTAATAAGAGGTACTGCCCTTCTATGGAAATCTAATCCCACGTACTCCCTCTCCCACCTTCTTTTAAATCAAAGCTCAGTCGAGAGACCTAGAGTCTGCCAGTCTTAGGCACACACCCTAGTTTTAAATCAGCAGCTGGTGAAACAAGGAAAAGGGTCCATGAGGAAAAATCTTTGGCTGCGAAGGCAAAATTATCAGTTACTGGAGTAGCGGCAGCCAGAGAGTGTCTGACGAAAATCCAGGGTAAGCAGCAGCGGTGCCCTCCCAGAACCTGGATTTCCAGGTGTCCCAGGGGTTACAGAAGACTCTCTAAATCCTTGCTGCTTTAAGCCAGCCAAAGTGGACTTCTGTTGTTTGCAACTAAAAACCGTGTCCTGCACCACCCATGCTGGGCTGTTTGAGCAATGAGCTGAGAGAGAGCGTGTCTCCTTAGCATCCTCAGGACATTCCCTTTCTTTTTTTTTTTTTTTTTTTTTTAAAGATTTTATTTATTTATTTGACAGAGACAGATCACAATTAGGCAGAGAGGCAGGCAGAGAGAGAGAGGAGGAAGCAGGCTCCCTGCTGAGCAGAGAGCTTGATGTGGGACTCGATCCCAGGACCCTGAGATCATGACCTGAGCCGAAGGCAGCGGCTTAACCCACTGAGCCACCCAGGCGCCCAGGACATTCCCTTTCTACCAACCACCCTCTACACCCTGATCGGTCGGCTCCAATCTTGACCCACAGTGGACTGTGTCAGTGAGCTCTCTCTCCCTCCCACCTCTGATTGAGTTCAGCCAATAGAAAGCCCCAGCAGGAGAGGAAATGGAGGAGGGAGGGTTGGGGGAGAGCACTTATTCCTCCCGCTCTTGCTCTAAAGGCTCACTGCTCCGTATCCCTGTTGTGAGAATTCCTGACAGTCAGTCTTCCTCGGAGTTCCAACTGTCACTCAGGCCCGAGGGTCGTGAAGACATTCTAATTCTATACTCACCAGCCCCGAGGTAACTCACAAGCTCTTATGGTTCTTCTACACAAAACCTACACATTTTTTAATTGTCCTATTATTATATCCTTCCCAAATTTCCTATTTTTAACGTGTTTTCTGTTGTTTGGGCCCCAATATGCAAGCCGAAGCTCCCGGTACAGTGCTTGGCTTATAAGAGGGCTCCAGAAATTTCCCATGAGTGAAGACATCAAATGTACCCTTTTTATTTTTTTCTATTCTGTTAATGTGGTAATGCTGAGGAGGCCAAAATGAGTTGAGCTAATTTTATGGACATCTGCAGCCCTTTGGTGTTTCCGAATAAAGATTAGTGGGGTCGTCTCCTTCCCAAGTGAAAACACAAAATCTAGAAGTATGCCCCTCAAACAGAAATTGGCCTACTTCATCATTCTCAGTGGATGCCCATGCCAGAGTCTCTCAAATCTCTCAAACTTCTGTCCGTGCTCATTCAGGCCCATCATAGGTGTCAGAATCCGCATACATACACACAAATGCCACATTACCTTCGCTCAGGGACACTCCTTTCCTCAAAGGCAATGGTATCCTTCCTCCTGATCAAGAACCTCCCCAAGCCCATTCCACTCACTGGTGTCTGGTCTGGTTTTCAATGCATCGCAGAACTCTGTCAAATGGTGTGCAAATTTTTGCGGAATTCTGGAGCAACCAAAACTTCCTTTCAACTGTTCTCTCCATAGCCATATAATATAAATGGCTACTTGACAGTCCAGTTTTTTATATCAATATATGGGCATGAAGTGCAATTAGCCATTGAAATAAAACTGGTAATGAATGCTGATTACTTCATTCTATGGGATTGGGGGTAATGTATTCCAAGGATTTCCTCATTACTTGGAGAAATTGAGCGGTGGCTCTATGGTGATCTACAGAAATTTTGAAAAGTACTTAAAGCATCAGGCATTAGCTAGAGCTCTGTATAATTGGATCTGTTCTGCACCCCTCGCATTTAAGTTTTCTTGATGCAGAGCCCTGAATGCAAAAAGAAAGGAGGATGTAGAGGCTTCAATCTGCTTTGCTGTCATTTGGATCTTTCGAGTTCTGAATTCTTTTGGCAGCTCTAATATAACAGAAGAGCTTCTCCTTCAGTGACTATAAAATCCCCATTTGGAATGTTTTTCTCACACATTTATGTGAATGTTGCCAATGGCTACTTTTCTTAAAATTAATTCTCACCCTCGATAATGATTTACATAAGTTTACTAAAATGCTGATAGTAAATACCAGAAACTATAAAATAGCTATCTTTGCCACAAGAAAAGTGCTTTCTCTATGTATTCAAATGCTAAAAAATCAAACACAAACAATTGCTCTAGAACCTAAAATATTGAAAAATGAAATTTCCAATTTGAAATATCATTCCTTATAATTAATTACACTCTGTACTACTATCATCAATAATTCAAAAGCAAAATGAAATCACTCTGTAAGGACAGAAAAATTCCTGACATAAAGAGGATGCTAGTTTGGGCATTAATCAGAGAAAACAGAAAACTTTTTTTTGTTTCCTGTCACCTGAACTAAAGCTAAATTCTGGTTTCAGCTTTGCCACTACTGACCTTTAAAAGTCACTTGACTTCTCTTGATCTCTGTCAGCTAGAAGGTAAATGAGCCCAATTTATTTCAAGGAGCGCTCCCAGCACCATTTTTTAAAATAATTTCCCACAAATATCCAGTAAAGTTTATCAATGGGGAATTGAACTGGATCCAATCTAACCCCTCCCATTCTTTAACAATCAGATCATTTTTAGAACCTACTTTTTTTTTTATCTGAAAGTTTATTTCCATTCTTAAGATAATAATGGCAACACCCTTTAAGTTTGAAAGTCCTAGACAGAAATCAAAGTGGACATGAAATAATGCATGATCTGCCTTTGCACCCAAAGTATCTACTGTATCACAGGTAAGAAGACACTTCTTCATAGGTGATGTTTCGTCTCCAACAGGGATGACTTGGGAAAAAACATGTCTACATTTCCTTAAGCCTCATTCTAATCATAAGAGGTCAAACTCGGGGTCTTGCCAATTCTCTGGTGCTACAAAGTTCACGCAGATCCTCATAGAAGGCCTTAGGCAGGAGGCACAATGCCAGGACCCCCGCCTGAATCCCACCTCCCGTTATTGGACTCCGGAATGCCCCAGGCTGTGAATGAGAGACTGTGGAGAACGTAATGTGTGCCCCATCTGCAGCCCGGACACCAGCACAACTAGCCAGTTACTCAGGTCTTCGGGATCGCCAGACGCTGAAAAGCGCGACGTGGAGCCATATTCTGTTCTATTCTAGTCCATTTATTTCTGATGAGCTCCGGAGCAAGTGGATTGAATACATGAAGGTCAGCCAGCACTGTGGCAGGTTGAGAGAGATGAGAGCATTGAACTTCCAGCTCTCAGCACTAGTTATTGGAAATAATAGAACCAGGGAAGATTGGTAACAGTTTGCAATGAGTGACCTGCACTACAGACCAGCACATACATGTTTCCATTTCTTTCCTTTTCGACTATAGCTATGGATAGAAGAATACCTTGAATGAATCTACCAATCCATTAATCTGCTTTTTTTAGAACCAAAACATGCTCAGGAAAAGGTTAATTTGCGTGCACATGCTCACGCTCTCTCTCCTTTCTCTCCCTGAAAACAGAAAACAGCACAGGCAGGAGCGGCAGCGGAAAGGCAAGGAAAATCTGCTCCAGAATAAATTGGCTGTGCTGAAACATTTGTAATTAAGCATGATAACCAATTACAGAAATACCTGGGGTAGTTCAGTGATTCGCTCTCCCACATCAGAGGTCTCCTAATCAATTTGAAATAACCAGACGCTGCTATACAAAATAAGCAAGATCACAGCGTTTGCTAATGAGTCTCAAAAATGGATTTCACTGCATGAAAATGTTCATTGTCAGGAGAAAGAGTGTTTTCAGAATCTTGCAGGTCATTTTCATTTGCATTTGATTGGAGAAAAGTCCTTTGTTCTTTTTTTCCCTTCTCACATCTTCTACAATACTACTTTTTTTTTTTTCTGGTGATATAGTATTTTTGTATCAGTGTGCTGTACCAAGCCCTAAAAACATACCAAAATAAATCCTTTTGTGCGGAAGTATATCCACTTAAATTACTACTAAATTTCACTGTGTTGGATGGATTTCCTTGAATTTGAATTTGCAGATGTGTGACACAGAGAGAAACCGTTTGGCCAAAGTTGTGGTAGTGGACCTCTGAGAGCAACACGAAAGCCCCGCATCCCCACCCCAGCCCAGGGGTATCACGTAGGAGAGCTCTTCGACAATTCTCACCTGCAGCCTCAGAGATCCCAACAAAAGTGGGCAAGCATTTCAAAGGCCACCAACCGAAAACATGGCTAGACCTTTAAACAGGTGTGAGAGCACATCACAAGCCTGACGGGTGTCTGTCTTTTCACAGGAAAGGAACGTGGGGGAGAAGACACGTCTGCTTGAAGGAGGGGTTTTGATTTCTTACACTTTTGACGTCTTACAGGTAACATTACTGAAGACAACCGCGGCTTTGCACTGGTCATTACCAGATCACGGGTGACTCATCCATAAATCTCTTTAACAAGTCCATGGCTTCGCTATTTGTTCCCAGGTTATATTACAGGAGTCGTGTGCCTCCCTTTTCCCTCCCCTCTTTCTCTTCTGTCCTTTGCTGTTCTACTCTTGTACTCTCCGTTACCCCTACTTCTCTCTGCCCTCTTCTCACTGTGTTCTTCCCTCTTCGCCATCCGAGCTCTCCGTGTACATTTGCAAAGTGTGCGTGCACGACTGAACGTGTTTCATCTCTTCACATCCCCCGCAGGACCACACGAAGCAGAAGACATGTGCTCCACTGTGCACACAGTCCCTCTTACAATGCCCTTTTCCTGTCACTGCTCTTAAAAGGGAAAAAGAATGTCAGGCTAACAAATAAATGTCCTACTCTGAGAGCTACATGGTTTGTACTAGATTATTCATCCAGTATTTTTTCTAAATTCTAGAACGTTTATCCAAAACTATTATCACAACTCTTGCTTATCTTTGCTAACTTGAGAAAGTAATCAAATTTTCCCAGGCTAGATAGAAAACTATCCTTCAGATCCATTAGCGAGAAAAATGATCTAATGTCATTCTTGATAAATACTAGAGCCCCATGTCTTTCTAAACACTTTTTGCAAAATTCTTGAGTTCAATCCTTGAAATGGCTTTGTTTCTATTTTTGTCTTTTCTTCCTTTGCTTTCCAAATAATTTCTCTTCTCCTTTAGTACCTGTATAACACACACACACACACACACACACACACAGAGCAAAGGAACTTAATAGAATATTAACAATTAAATATTAAAAAATGTAGTTTGGCTGCCGTGTTATTTCTTCAGCTCTTTCTCATGTCTGCTTTTTTTGCATTTTTCAAATATCAGCTCCAATGTCTGTCTACTCCACAGAGACCTTGCCTGACCATCCTTGATAAAGCTAATCTCCCTTCACCCTGCCAGTGTCATTTCCATCACATGGATCTATTTTATTTTCTTAATCGTACTTATCAGTATCTAAAATTATCCTATTTATTCACGTGCATTTAGACATCAACATATCTGTATATGTGTATACATATGAGTACTTATGTGTGTACGTGTGTGTATATGTATGTCTGTGTCTGTGTGTATGTAGCATTTCTAGAAAGTAGTCCCCCAGTTTATTGTGAATTGTCCAGAGAAAGGAATTTCAAGGTCAGTCACTCTTTATGCCTTAGAACCAGCTGTCCCACACCAGAGTCCTGAAGCAGTGACAACCTGCCAACTTGCTGTGCTTTTGTTTTCTATCTTGGAGGCTTCCTCTTCTAAGGCCTGACACTCCTCCTTATAAACTCCTCTTTATAAATACATACGTATGTACATACATACATACTCCTCTTTATTTGCAGTTCCCATCTGGGATCTCCAAGTGTCCTTAGGACCTGACGCCGAGTACTGCTCCATTGCTGCTGAGGTCAGCTCTCTCCCTCCACTGCAATCTCTACAGACCCTTATTAGATGCCACAGGAAAAGCTTCAGCCCAATAGATCCCAGTCACTATGCCCTACCCCACCACTAGCTCATGTATCCTTTTTTTAAACAGCAGTTTCAGGTTTCTGGAAAGTACAAAAAGTTCCCATATACCAGCCCCCATCAACTTCATACACAGGTTCCCTATTATTAATATCTTGCATTAGTGTGGTACATTTGCTACAATCCATGAACCTACATTGACATGTCATTGTCACCTAAAGTCCACAGTTTAACATTAGGGCTCACTCTTGGTGTTGTATATTCTGTGGGTTTTGACAAATATAATGACATGTATCCACTGTTATAATATCATGCAGAATAAGCAAAATGACAATATGCAGAAACCACTGTTCTGAAAGTTCCCTGTATCCCCACCTAATCATCTCTCTCCACCTCCCATTCAACGGCCAACCACACTGATCTTTTTAGTGTCTCACGATTTTGTCTTCTCCAAAATGTGATATAAGTGGAATCATACAGTGAGTGGCCCTTTCAGACTGTTTTTTTTTTACTTAGCAAAATGCATTTTAAGTTCTTCCATGTCTTTGCATGAACTAATTAACTCCTTTCTTTTTATTATTGAATGATAAATAAAAACTGACGTACCACAGTTTATTTATATATTCACCTTCAGGAGTACATCTTGGTTGCAACTGAGTTCTGACAATTTTGAATAGAGCCGCTATAAACATCTGAGTACATGTTTTTGTGTGGACATAAGCTTTCAACTCATGTGGGTAAATATCAAAGAACATGGTTGCGGAGCGGTATGATAAGAGTATATTTAGTTTTGCAAGAAACTGCCAGGCTGTCTTCCAAAGCGGTTATACCATTTTGCATTCCCACCAGAACTGAGTAGGAGTCCTTGTTGTTCTACATCCTTGCTAGCATTTGGTGTTGTCAGAGTTTTGGATTTTAGCCATTCTAATAAGTATGTAGTAGTATCTGTTGTTTTCATGCAGCCTTTTCCCATTAGATTTTTCCCTCTCTTGGAAAGAAATTGGACCACTTGATGTTTTCCTGGGCAATTTGTGAATTAATTAAAACCTGGCTACTCAAAAGTTTCTCCTGAGAGTTAGCCAAAGTTGTTTTCCCTGTAACTTCCAGATAGCTAATGCTAGTCAACTTCCACTGTTAAAAAAAAAAAAAAAAAAAAGCATATTTTCTATGAATATTCTTATATCATTAAAGAATATTCATTTCACAGCATAGATTTAAGACCCCCTGACATCCTCTACCTAGACTCCAATTTGTCTATATCTCTGTGAAAATGTGGAACCCAGAATTAATACACTTAAGACTTCAGAGGGGGTCTAACCAATGCTAACATGGCCACTTTCACCCCCTTCCTTCTATTCTCCAAATAAGTCTATGACTCCATTGGCCTGTGTGGCTGCTGTACCACTAATGGTCCTTTCTGAGAATCTTCCCCATTTCTACATGCAGTGGCTCAGCAAGAAAAGTTTTTTTTTTCTTTTAAGATAAGCTTTTACCTTTATCCCTATTAAATTTCATCCTGTTAAAAGAAGCTTGTCAAAATGTTTTCAGATTCTGATTCTGTCATCTAATATATTTGCTATCCATCTCAGCCTCGGGTCATTTGCAAATCTGATAAGCATACATTCCATGTATTCATACACATCATTGATACATGAATTTAACAAGATGTGGCTAAAAGCAGAGCTCAGCAGCCCAGTGTCAGAACCACCTTCAGGCTGACATCCCCCAGTTAATCAGCATCCATTGAGTAACTGCACACTGTGCTGTGCCAGCCACTGCAATGGATGCAAAGCAGCCCACTTTACCCCTTCTTTACGGGGATGTTGCCTAGGCTTGTGAGCAAAGATACAACAGAAGAAGCAGTTCTGAAAGACAAGGCTGACTGTGGAATCCAGTAAGAACTGAAGTAACAGAACAGGTAACTTAGAATACTATTAAAATATTACAAAATAAGAAAAGGAAAAGCCTGTAAGAAGAGGAAATTCTTGTTCATGAATGAGATTATAAAATTTATCTTCATGTCCCTATTAAAGTTAAGCAACCATACTAAGTTTTTAGACAAGATTAGAATTTTCTTCAATTCAACAAGCAAGGCACAATGTGTTTCCTCTCTACAAGGTACAGGGCTAGGTAATGGGTAAACTGAGGTACAAGTAGAACTTTCTTCTTTCCCCCTCAAGTCACTGATAAGCCAGACACATACACAATCAACCAAAACATGTGTGATATGTTATTCTAATAATGTACCAGTAGTCAGGGAACACTGCGCAGGAAAAAAAAAAAAAAAAGACATCAATATTGTGTTGAATCAAACACTAGAAGGGTAACATTTTACTTAATGAAATTAAGATTTTCACAAGGTGGGATATCTTGATTGAGCACTATTCAATAGATCTATAACATCTCTAGTGTTACCTCAAATTCCAGATAGTAAAAACCTCAACCATACATGTTGATGAAGTTATTCCTTCATTACATGTGAGGATCTCTTGCCCCTTAAGTTGACCAATGCCTAAAAACTTTAGTTTCCCCATCAGAAGCAATTCTATGCTCACAACAAAATGAAACCATGAATTACTAACATTCTTAGGAAAAATTAAATATGAAAATGATAAATGTCTGGCTAAAAATAGGAACCTAAATGGAAATGAATGAGGACTCCCTTTTCCGGTGTTTTG
Organism: Mustela erminea; assembly: GCF_009829155.1. Taxonomy (NCBI): domain Eukaryota; kingdom Metazoa; phylum Chordata; class Mammalia; order Carnivora; family Mustelidae; genus Mustela; species Mustela erminea. Next base: position 139,883,972 of record NC_045616.1, on the reverse strand, counting down.
TGTCTTTCTTGGAATCGCCTCTTTTTGAATGCCTCGCCCTAGGCTAATTTGTCTGGAGCAAAGTTCATTTAGGATGTGCACAGAAGAACAAAGGGTGCGATCACCAAGCAGGAAGCTTCTGAATACATTCTCTATGTCCATAAAGTCTAAAGGCTCTGGAATGTCTATCAAGGCAAGTTGTAACTTTCACTTCCTGGGGAGTGCATTCAGAAGAAATGAGAAGAAAAACAAGGGAAGGTGAGCCTTGTAGGCCAGCAGTAAAGCAGTCATTCAGACTTGAAAGCCAGCAAGTCAAGCATGCTTCTGAGTCATCAGGGACTCAGAGAAAAGCCTGTTACTACCCATGCCATTCACAGACCCTTCACTTACCTGCAGCAGCTTCTCTTCTCATGTTGCCTCTAAACTGCTCCAACTCTAAGTGCAGCAGCACATAAACCAGAGAACGAGAGCCCTTTCCCCACTGCTGCCCAAACTCAGCACGAGATGTCTGACCAAAACTTGAGGAAATCTAATTTTTTTAAGTGCTTGACTCTTTCTCCAGTGTCGTGACGAAAACTGACATTTATCTCAGGCAGGCACAATGAAACGTAGTCTGACTCTTTTTACTTTAATGAACTAATTTGATAAGCATCATTAAGACAAAAAAATTAATATAATCCAATCAAATAATTCTATAGATAGCTATTAAACGTCAAAACATTACTAAATAGTTTAATGCAATGGGAGAAAAAAAATACAAGAAACACACACTAATCTCCTAAACTTTTATTGACTTTTTCCTGAAGTGATACACAATTATAGAATTTTCAAAGAATTATGTAATATTTATCCCCAAACGTATTGTTTCCTCTACATATAATTAATCAATAATCATTTCCTTTTAATCAGATTCTGTGTATTTCACCAATTCACAGTAATTTGAATAGTATTATCCTAGTCCATCTTTCACCATTGAGTCTAATTCAGAGCCATTTTATACATATATGTGTGAGTGTGTATTTTTTTTTCTTTTTTGAAGTAGGCTTCAAGCCCAGCATGGAGCCCAATGCAGGGCTTGAACTCATGACCGTGAGATCAAGACTGAACCAGCCAGACACCTTCTACAGTCCTGTGTAACCTCCTAAGCCTTAGAAATACAAAGGTAAAGGTCAAAATTCCTTGCCTTAAAGACTTAACTATTTGTAGGAAAAACAGACATGTAGAGAGATAGTTAACTACCCAATATGACTTATGAAAAAATTCAAGTAATACTGGAATAATACAAAACAAGGAATAGTTAAATGATGAGGACAAAGAGGTAGTGGGATTTATAAAGACCTAATTTTGAAAATTCAGAATCCTACCTTGACCAGTCCTGGGCATGCTGCATCACCTTTCCCCTGACAGTGACCCCTGGCCAACCTGGTTCACAATCTCTGGATGACAGCCCAACCAAAAGGGATACTAGGTGATTCAAACTTGATTCTGGTTCAGCTACCTTGATTCGTTTGTTAGAATGACCTAGTCTTAAGTCATAAAAATAACGACCACTATGGTCTAATGACCTTAGACCATTATGATAATGACCCTCATAAGGGCTCAGTGGGCTGAGGTTGGCACATTTGGGGGTCTCTATGAGTTTTATAATGGTGTTCTGTCCCCCTTGCATGTCATATTTCTAGAAGAAAGGTTTGAGAATAAGTAGGGGATGACCAAAAAAAGGTGAAGTTACTTAAAGAAGACAACAATTTTGTGACAGTGGAGAGAGAGAGCACACAACAACTCTGACACCTGGATAGGGAACATCTAGATCCTGGAAGGTTCAGAGGAAGGAGGAGCTTCACACAGGGAATCTTCCTTATGAAAGGGAAATGCAGTATAACTCTTCAAACTATTGTAAGCACCTTAAACTGAGCTGACTGGCAACTAGATGACCCTGACTACAGTTTGCTCACCAGTCCCCTGATAAGTCCAAGAGAAACAGCATGATGGCCTCAGCTCCTGAACTCCCCACACAAAATATCAACTAATATGTCTTGATGTTTTCACCTCCCACTTCCCAGTCTGTCATACCATACAGCAGAAAAATTGACCTGGTTAGTGGTGTAGACAAATAGAAAAGATTAAACTGACCATCGTCAGTTATTCCTTCTGAAATCAAGGTCTAGACTCAATCATTCAAACTAAACTGAGAACCCTAAGGCTTAGCAGCCAGCCCTGAGAGCATGTTGGTGGCACGTCACATCCTGGTCTCTGTAACCGATGTTAAGTCTCACTTGAGAGGGCACAACAGTAGAAATGGTACTTTCTTTCCAAGGACACTACTTGTGCCCCCAGGAATATACTGCCTGTGGGGAAGTCAACTTCCTTACTTGTGGAGGTAAGTAAGTCATTTACTTACCTCCATCCCTAAAATACTCGGACTTGCACCTTAGAAGTGAGTGTAAAAGACTGACAAATGTCAGGAAAATACCACCACTGGACTATGTAGCCAAAGATGACTGTGAAGACCTTACCAAAATAAGCAAGGTCTTGGTTACTCAAGGGAGCTTCCTGGAAGAACCAACTGATCATTTATGCACCCTATGGGCGGTTATCCCTACCATCGGAGCCCTCTAATTAGAAAACTCTGCACAAAATCTGTCCTTGACTTAAGTGACCAAAGTCACCACCTCAACCCTGGATTGCATTTGGGTCAGCCTCAACGCACTGGCCAGAATCGTTACAAATGACAGACTTAGCCTAGACATTGTCCTTGTGGGCCAAGGCAAGTCTACATTACCACTAATTCATCCTGCTGTATCTGGATTAATGCTTTGAGCCAAATGCAAAGTCCATATAAAGAGAAAGCCACCTGGCTTTCTAAGATAGACCTTGATGATTTATGGGTTGTGTTCACCCAGAGCAGTCTTACTTTTCTAAGTTGAAAGTTTCTATTTCAAACTCTAATTTTGCAGAGAATTTTCTAAAATTAATAGACCTTATTTGTTTGTTAGAGTAGTTTTTAGGTTTACAGAAAAAATGAACAGATGAATAGGAGTTCCCATATATCTACCTACCTCTCTGCCCACACACACATACACAGTTACCCTTATTATTAACATCTTGTATTAGTGTGGTACATTTGCTACAATCAATGAACCTACACGGACAAGTCATTATCACCAAAAGTCCACAGTTTACATTAGGGTTCACTCTTGGTGTTTTACATTCTATAGATTTTGTCAAATACATAATGTCAAGTATCCACCATTGCAGTCTCATACAGAATAGTGTCACTGCCCTAAAAATCTCCTAAGTTCCATCTATTAAATCCCTGCTTCTAACTCACACCCATCACTACCCTAGTCCCTGGAAATCACTGATCTTTTCCTGTCTCTATAGTTAAGCCTTTCTCAGAATGTCAAATATTTAGAATCATACAGTGTATAACCTTTTCAGACTGACTTCTTTCACTTAGCAACATGCATTTAAGTGTTCTCCATGTCTTTTCATAGCTTGATAATCCATTTCTTTTTATTACTAAATAATGTTTCATTGCATGGATGTACACGTTGGTTTATCCATTCACCTACTGAAGGATTATCTCCACTGCTTTCAAGCTTTGGTCATTATGGATAAAATTGCACAAGAGAGATTTTTAAAAATCAATATCTCTTCCTTTCTAAGGATCCAACTTTCGAGAAAAGTCAACCTAATGGAAAGCCCTCTGGAGTTGTGCTTTTGCTCTGTTATTTTAAACCATGGCAAAGAAAAAATAGGAAATTTTAACAGTGACCTTACTTTCACAGAAGACAAAAATTTATCTTAACATTGGGGTGCCTGGGTGGCTCAGTTATTGGGCATCTGCCTTCGGCTTGGGTCATGATCCCAGGATCCTGGGATCGAGCCCTGCATCAGGCTGCCTGCTGGCGGGAAGCCTACTTCTCCCTCTCCCACTCCCTCCATTTTTATTCCCTCTCTCACTCTCTCTCTCTCTGTGTCAAATAAATAAATAAATTCTTTAAAAATTTTTATTTTAATTTTGGACTGATACTGAGGAACTTGAGTGCCTTGAGCTCAACTATTTCTATTTGAATTTTATTAAATTGCCAAGCAATTCATATTTCCTTTTTACTTAGGAAATTTATAATGATATCCCACAAACTGAAAAAAAAATCTGTCTCATATTCACACGTGTTTACATGTCATATATACATCTGCAAAGAAGAAAGGTATTTTCCTGTAAGTCTGCTTCTTTATTCAAAAAAACTTAATAAAACATGCACTTGAATTCTCACATTCAAACTGCCACTTTTCTATAAATTAATTACATTAATGTCTTGGACTGGAATCCAACCTAACTTATTCTACATAATTAGAATTTCATTTATAACCTATTAATGGCCTCAAGTCCTTGTTTGCTCAAGGAGGTTCAAGCTAAGGCCTCATTATCCATTATTGATAGCTGTCAATAAGATAACATTATTTTATCTTGTAAGTCTTGTATTGATTTTTTTAACCCAATGTCAGCTCCAATGAAAATACAAGCTCTAAATTAAGCTGACAGATCATTTCCTGCCCAATAAACATGCAAACCAGACAAGAGAAGCCTGATTCCTGAGCACGCACAGGAATGTGGATGATGTGTGCCCTTTCTCATCTAACTAAACCAGGTACACAACAGCTTCTTTGCTCACAGCTGTGTTACTCCTCTGAATACTTGAGTCAGTTAAGCTTGCTTAGTTCTGTGCAAACCCTAGTAAGCAGGCACAGAGCTGTCTCTTTGCATTAGTGGCTGTCACCCTCCATCCCTACATAATGAGTGATTTAGCATTACCTCCATTTGTCGCTAAGCTGTTATGCACATACATCCCTTTAGCTGGACCTAAATGTTTCCATAAACTTTATTATATTGTATTGCTTTTCACTTAAAATAATGTCTGCGGCATTTCATTACCGGACCACATATAAATTATTTTTATCTCAAGTTCATTCAGTGGTATCACTTCAATGTTATTCTAACAATTTTGTGCCTTTTTCCCCCATCTCTGGATTTCTAGCCAAAAAAACTGTCCTACTTCCAAAGCTGACATCAAGGACCTTCCTGCCTAGAATCTGAATTACCACTACTAAATCTGATCCCCAGAGTGCTTTTAAAATGACTATTTTTTTACTCTCATGTATAAAATTTGTATACAAATATCCACTTAAGGGTGAATGTTTTCTGAAATTTGCCTTGGTTTTTACTTCATTTTTGTTAGCTTTCTAATGTCTGTTTTTGTCTTTTCTTCTTTCTTTAGAGGAAATATCAAGAATATTACTGATGTAAGAATCATTTTTCCTTGCAATTTCTCCTTGAGCAATAGGTGAGCTCTTTCAAGTCCTGTCCTGCACCAGATGGAACCCACTCTTCATCATTCTCTGCCCCTTTCAGGGGGTGGTAACAGATAGCAGAGAGGGTCCAGGTTAAATATTTTATTTTACTTTATGAAAGCCAAAAGAATTAAAATACTAAAGAATAAAGAATTAAAATACTAAAGAATCTTGAATAATAGATTGACAAGTCAAAAGCAGCATTTCAGGAAAATTGATCTCCATAATTTCTTCTCTCTAGGTTTTATTTCTAGCCTAGAATTGGGCCAATGTCATAATCACACCCCAACACTGATTGTTTCCATTAGGAGCTTACTTATTATTTTTCTATATAAGAACACTTCTTAGAAGAAAGGATAATAGGAAAGTTGGGATACAAATGGAAGAAAAGCTTGCATCCAATCTAGCAAAAAGTATCTCCTACATAGGGGACATCACCTTCACATTATAAATATAAATTAGAATAGTAATCGTGGTAAAAAAAAATTTTCACTTAAATATGAAAATACAAATGTCTATTTTTACGTGTGCTGCATAAAAGTAAAGAACAAACTTGTTCCAGAGCCAAGAGCTGAGAAATGTTATACAAAAGAAAAAGGAGTGTGAATGAGAAAGAAATGACTTTAAAAACAATTTCAAACTTTAGAAACTAATTCCTTACTCTAAAACATAAGAAGACATATTTCCTTGCTGTGTTAGAAAAATATGAGTAGGGAGAGAACAAGTTTTTTGCATTTTAGTCATTGAAATCTTTTACCACACTTCTTTGAGGGGGGCCCTGGTTCTCTTCTTGAATCAAAAGCCAATTTGGGTTGGGGTAAATTGGAAGGGGAGGTGAAGCATGAAAGACTGTGGACTCTGAAAAACAATTTGAGGGGTTTGAAGTGGCGGGGGGGTGGGAGGTCGGGGTACCAGGTGGTGGGTATTAGAGAGGGCACGGATTGCATGGAGCACTGGGTGTGGTGCAAAAATAATGATACTGTTATGCTGAAAATAAATAAATGAAAAAATAAAAGCCAATTTGACAACATGAACCACTAAAACTATTTACAGAAGAAAGTACAAAAAAAAAAGAGAGACAGACAGACAGACAGAAAGAGAAATGATGCTCCCATTTAAAAAAATCTTCACACGTTATTAAAACACTGAGCTAAACACCCAAACATTTTAAAAATATTTTTTTCCAATTGACAATCACTTCACAAAATTGGTACTTATTGAGAGTGATTTTATGGTATTATATGTCACCACCAACAACAAAAAAGAAGCCAAAGGCAGATAACTCCAAAATTAAGCATCCATGACAGGAAGTCAAACCTTCTCCCCAGAGACACTTAACAGTCACGTTCCTTTTGTCTATATCCCAGTAAGGAGCTCCCCTCAAGGCCATGTTGGTGCTCTCTGCACTCACGACAGCCTTCTTGGCTATGTCTGAATTGCCTCTTTGAGGAGCAGGCGGATGACTGTTCTTGCTTTGGCCTTATTGGAGCAACAGGAGCATAGTATGCGTGCCATATGGCTACGCAGACACAAACCTACCTCATGTCCAGACATCTATCCATGTCCCCATCCTTTTAAAATTATTCAATATAATTTTGTTTTAATTTAAGGAAGTAAAATTCCCACCTTGCCTTCTTCAATCCCACTCACTCTTCCAACTGCTGTGAAATTTTAGCTACTTTCAACAACTGGGGACACATACTTCTCAATATTTTCCTAAGATTATGTAGAAATACAAATACGTACAGAGACACACACACAAGAACTGTCACACTGCATGTTTTTTTTCAGTTGACGTTATAGCACAAATATTTTTTTCATGGTAGCATGAAAAAAAAGCAAGCACCTGTTACATGTGGTACAAATATTTTCACTCTATCCCATTCTTTTCAATGGTTACATAGAATCCATTGTAAATATATGACATAATCTATTTCACCATTTTCTTATTAAATGGACATTTATGTTTGTGGTGGGCACAAATATATGCTTTTGAACCCATAGCTATAGGTGAGATGCCACAGAATAGTATTTCTAGGTGAGGAAATGTGTATTTGAATTTTTAATAGCTATTACCAAACTAATCTCCAAAAGTTTAATAAATTCCCTGTAACACAATAACATAAGAAAAGGTCATTTTCATGCCACAGCATTACTTAGCATAGTGCAGCACAAATGTTTTCAATTTTCCTTATTCTGTCCAAATCTAATAGCCAAAAAAGGGTATCCTGTTTTAATTTTCATTCCTTTAATTAGCACTTAAGTTGAATGACTTTTTATATGTTTATCAGTCCTTTTCCAGCTTTTCATCTCTGAATTGTCTGTTCATATTCTTAGTTCATTTTCTATTAAGAAGTTAATATTTCTCCCTCATTTACTGGGAGAACTCTACAATAAATATTAAGAATAGTTTTTACATACACCTGTTACATATGGCACAAATATTTTTGCATTACCTATTTGTATTTTAACTTTGGGTTTGCTATCCCTTAAAGAAATGAGAATTTGAATGTACTCAAACCTGCCCATGGTGCTTTCTTTATGGGTTCTGGTTTCCAAATCTTACTTAAGAATACTACTCCAAACTTACATTTTCTTCGAATACTTTTATGATTTTTACATTTAGATTTCTGATCCATCTGTAGTTTGTCTTTTGTGTATAGCATGAGGAGGGAATCCAATTTTGTGTTTTGCTTTTGAATACTTAATTGTCCAAACATCTCATGGATCTGAAATACCATGCCTAACAAATACCGTGTTTCCATATGTGAGGATGCGTGTATGTGTCCATAGTCCCCCTGGATTCCACTGATCTGCTTGTCTATTTAACTTCCAGGCTTATATTATTTTACTGCAGTAACTCTTTTGTCTCTTTCAATATTACTGTGTGTACCTCATTATTATTAATTCTCTTGGAATTTTTCCCTATGGATTTTAATATCAACTTTTTGGATGCTGATTGAGATTGAATTATATTTTTATATTCATTTAGTAAAGACTGACATCTTCACATTATTAATTCTTCCCATCCAGGGAAAATTCTTCTGGATTTCATTTTATGTAGAACAAAAATGTTAAAAAATACTCTAATGGGTCCTGAAGGACAAGCACTGATGAGAGTAAATTTTAAATCAACTCTCCAACACAGTAGGAGATAATTATAAAGAAACTATGAAGCTAATTCCACGACTCTTTCAAATCTGGACTTTGCTCTAAATGATCAGAAGCATCTGTCATTTTAGAGACCATTTTTCTTTTCTAACACGGCTTTTACTCTTGTCCCTTCACCAGGGGTGAAGGTGTTGGACTAAATTTGGCATATATAAAGAGTCTGTCACAGAGATAATCAAGAGAACTGAAGACATGTCATTTAACACGGGCTCAGTTTAACTCAGGTTGCAGCGATGAATGGTGTCCTCCTCTCTGTCTAGCCGATGGGATGACCTGGTTCAACAAGCGCAATAAATGAGCGATGGTGTGAAAAGACAGAGCATTTAGTCACCCTTCCTTATGACCTCTTTAACCCTGTTTCTGAAAGTATCAACCAGGGAGACAATTAGTACCGGCTACATTCTAGTCATGCGACATGGACAGCTATTCACTCGGAAAGAGACCGATCCGTTTCATTCAGGTCGCTGAACAATCCCTGGGTCATAAAGACTTTTAGTCACTGCCAAAGTGAACTACACCTGAACCACTGGACCCACTTGTGTGAGTCCATCGATCATCGCCAAGCCAACTGGTCACCCATACAGACACTACATTAAATGCAATATCCTCCAAGATGATTTATAAGCTCTCCTCTAAATGCAAGTCTATGTCTTAGATATGGAAAGAAATCGCACAGAACAGATATATAGATACTTTAATGTCTCCTGCCTTCTTATTCTAATCTCTCTTGCTGAATGGATCATTATTTATTGTACGCAAGTATAAAGCTCAAATCACAGATAATCCTTAACTTCTATCTGTCTCAGCTTCTCTTGGACCTAACATTGCTTACTTCACAGAAATAAGGCATGGGAGGCGGGGGAAAGGATTCAGAGTTAAAAAGCCTACCATGACTGTCTTACAGAAGACAGAGGGTTATAATAACCAAAAGGTCCAAGTTACAAAAGTTTTTATAACTGGCCTTTTTTCTCTTCTTCAGAGCTAGATAAAAGTTCAGTGAAGTGGTTAATTGTCCATCCAGAATGGACAATAAAAAATGGTGGTGGTTATAAAATAACAGAAGCCCGAAGAGTCTCGACTCTGTCCGTATTTGGGACACTGGCTATACTTCTAAATAAGATACGAGGTCTGAATAGGATAAATTTTCTGAACTGCTCCTGAGGAGTATCTACCAGCGCTCCATCTTGCCAGGCACTGGGTTTTACTGCCAACCAATACAAATGAAGATAAACCAGTCCTCCAGGTGAAAGAAAAGAACAAAATCTTCTGGGTTTTGGTTTGTTTGCTTGTTGGTAGCCGGAATTAATCTGTAATAGTGAATGAAGAGCAAGTTTTGAAGTGGGAAGAAAATATTTATCATCTATCTTCATCGTCTCTTCTTCAGGTTAACTGTATTTTTAAAAACCTGAATTAATTTCATTTTTCAATGAAATTCAAAGATAGTGTAATGTTTAGTATGAGTTCTAAATGAAATCATTAGGGGTGCGTGGGTGGCTCAGTGGGTTAAAGCCTCTGCCTTCAGCTCGGGTCAAGATCCCAGAGTCCTGGGATCGAGTCCCACATCAGGCTCTCTGCTCAGCAGGGAGCCTGCTTCCCCCGACCCCCCATCTCTCCCTGGCTCTCTGCCTGCTAGTGATCTCTCTCTCTGCCAAAATAAATAAATAAAATCTTAAAAAAAATTTTTAAATGAAATCATTAAGTAGTGGTTTTCTGGTCTCCCTGGCAAATGCTGTACTAGAAAAGGCCAAAGCACCTGTGTATCAGTTGTCACAGTACCATCCAGAGCAGTCAAGCGGATGCACCGAAGAATCAAAATGGGTCGAGACCATGACAGGGAGGGGAGGTGGCCCTCAGCTTCCACCAGCCAGGACCACCTGGATGAAATTCAGTGTATAGAACTGAATGAGGACCAGGAATGGTTGGCATTTTTCTCCATTACGGTCAAATCACCCACTTAAGAACATAGAACCATGAGGGTGCCTAGGTGGCTCAGTTGGTTAAGCATCCAACTCTTGATTTTGGCTCAAGTCATGATCTCAGTGCACTGAGATCGAGCGCTGTGCTGGGCTCGTCGCTCAGCACCAAGTCCGCTTAAGATTCTCTCCCTCTGCCTCTGCCCCCCCTCTGCCCCATGCTCACACTCTCTCTTCCTCTCTCTATAAAAAAATAATGCAGAAATATTTTTATTAGTTCCTTAACTCATCTCAAAGGAGCCCTCTGAGGTTACTGATACAATGCAATTAATCTTCCAAGAGAAAAAAAAAAAAATCTGCCAGTGATAAGAAAGCCCAAATGTGACAAAGAATCATGAAAATCCAAACTCAGCCACGCTGTATTTTTATAAAATTAAGTTCAAAGAAATAACCAAAAGTTACTTTGTGCAGAAAGATTTTTAAAGACTATACAAATAAATGACACCCCGTATAAACCTGGGGTTTTCAAGGTTTTAAAATACTGCTCCATGCTGCTAGGAAAGGAGCAAGCAGGTTAACTGAAAGAAAGCTTTTGTGGTGTATCAGGAACACATTACATGGGGGTGGGTGAAAAATAGTCTTTAGTAAACATTGCTCAGTACCACAAGCAGCATCTACTGAAAAGAGCATAGGATTTATACTATAAATAAAATACAAAGCTTCAAATACAAAGCTATGAAAATAGGAAAATAATTTTACCTGCTTAATGGGAAGTCTATTCGGGACATTTATTGTTTTTACTCTTGCTCCACAGAATATATTGCTCGAGTCCATGCTCCTGTTCCAATAGAGAGAGATGAGCCTCCTTCTTATGCTTTACATTTTTGTTTTCATCGTCCATAATGTAAGGATGAATCCATAAAATGGAAATGGACTTGACTATGTTACAGGATTGAGAAGGATAATTTGGAAATGCAGAACAAAAAGGTATTAACTGGTTGAATTAATGTTCATTGACCGCTTTCTATGCCCTACATACTACAGCAGGCACCAGACATAGATGATCTCAACTTTTTTTTAAAAAAGACTTTAAAAATTACAACTAAATCAAGGGGATGAGAAAAGTCTTAAGCAAAGATTCCAGATATGAAAGTGGTATGTATAGGCAGGACAAATCACACATGTACTAGAAACAAGGTCTCTTTTTCCTGCAAGACTAAGCTATAGAGTGATTAGTTTATGCTTGTTGGTTTCCTACTGCGTTGCCAACAGATCCAAACGGCAGTGTTAGGTGTTGTGTTCCAACAAAGGTGAGTTAAGACAAGTAAGAAAGGAAGTGTTGTCCTGTCAGAACACATATGAAGAATGGACTGAGTGGTTTGGTTTGGTTTTGGTTTTATAAACTATAGTTTTATTTATCGGTGGGATCATACATTCTTTGACGGCAAGACCTTCAAAAGTCTTAAAAGTTCATCATCCCTGGCTCATACATACACCCAGTAAAGGCTAGTTTAGTGAGTATTGACATCAGAAATTCTAAAAGGGTATGGTATACCTGGATACCAGTACTCAAGATGTGTTAAAATTAAGATGATAATCAAATGGGATTTTTTTAGGCACCTCAGTTATAGGGAACGATTTATCCCTGACTGCAAAGAGGTAATAGACTCTTCCCAGTGCTAAACACCATCTTGAGGACAGAGTTATAAGAAAACAGGAAGAGATGAGGTACTTTCTGTTTTTCTAGCACTTAACATTAAAGTGAGATTATTGTTTAAGGACCAACTGGTACTCTCCAATGGACACCTAGGCCTTTGGTCATGATTGTCCCATTTTATGTGGTAATCATTCAGCACTTTTTTCTTCTTTGGCCCAGAAGGGAATTACAAGTTCAGGAAAGTTGGTTGAGAATGCCCACTGCCACTGAGAGATGCTGCTGGTGTTACATGGCTATATTGCTTCCAGTCCTGTTAGCGGAGTCCCTCCCGTTCAGCCCTGTCGTTCACACTGTACACAGCTGTAGGGGAAGAGTAATGACAAAAACCAGCAGCCGGGGGTCTCTTTAGGGAGCTAACGTTTACTGACATCATGACCTGTGACTTTTCCAAGCTCTTTACATAGATTGATTCACACCATCTTTAAATCAACCCTATTAAATAGTATACCCCTCTCCAGTTTAAGATGGAACTAAAGCAGAGAGACACTAAGAAACTTGCTTAAAGTCACAGAGCTAATAGGGAAAGATGCTGGAATTTAGATTCAGGGTTCTATATTCTATCAGTCTTCAGATCATGGCCATATACCACTGCTGAATGAGGGCTCATGCTCACCTCTTGCTTACTGGAATATTCCAAGAACCCACAGCTCTCTTCATGCCTTCCTCCCAGGATTGGGGTCCTAAAAACAGCATTTCTTCATTACACTGTCTTAAGTTCTTCCTCCTCATTTCACCCCCCACTTCATGTGCCCTCCTCACACCTGCCATGCTTCCCTAGCTATTTGTACCACAGCCTGTGAAATCCTCCTGTTTGATCCTCAAGGTTTTCCTCAAGAATGCTTTCTTTTGGGGCACCTGGGTGGCTCAGTCAGTTCAGCGGTTGCCTTTGGCTCAGGTCATGATCTCAGACTTCTGGGCTCAGGTCATGATCCCAGGGTTCTGGGATACAGCCAAGCATCAGGCTCCCTAATCAGCCAGGAGCCTGCTTCTCCCTCTCCCTCTGCAGCTCCCCATGATTGTGCTCTCTCTCTCTCTCTTTCTTCTCTCTCTGTCAAGTAAACAGATTTTTTAAAATTATTTAAGTGTTTTCTTTTTAAGATTTTAATTTATTTGAGAGAATGAGTAAGCGAGAAAGAGAGAGAGAATGCATGCACAAGCCCAAGGAGAGGCAGAGGGAGACGGAGAAGCAAACACTTTACCGAGCAGGGAGCCAGATGTGGAGCTCAATCCCAGGACCCTGGGATCACAACCTGAGTAGAAGGCAGACCTTTAACGGACTGAGCCACCCAGGTGCGCCAACAGTATTGTCATGATAGGGACAAAAAAGTAAGCACAGAGAAGGAAGGCAATGAACAAACACCAAAAAGGCAAGATTTGGTCCAGTTAGGCAAGCATGATACTCAAATTTCTCAATGGCCTTCACCAAGGGTGAGGTATACAACCAGCATATCCCAAGAGCGAATGGTAAAAGAACACTAATGTTATAGAAGGGAGTGAAAATAAAATTAGCACATAGGGATTTTTAACACCAGAAACACCCTACAAGTAGTTCTGTGGCTGCTGAGAGACAGACCTTCATGTGCTGCCTGTTTGTAAGGATATCCCTGGTATAATGAATATTGCCCCCAAAAGTCACTTTGAAAAATTCTGAAACTGTTTTCCAGACCCATTCCTAAAGCATGTAAAAAATTTACCGTCCACCACGGTTGGTGTTAATGACCAGCAAAGGATGATAAATTCTTTTTCTACTCATCTCCCCAGCGGGTGGGGTGGGGTGGGGTGGGCTTCCAGGGGCGGAGCCGGACTCAGGCAGAAGCCGCAGGCTGATGGTCTGGGAGTAGTAACATTCCTCTGGACGGATTCTGAGGACTTCATCTTTTCCCTCCCATCCCTTTTGGAATAAACTTGGAATATACTTTAGAAAAAACACAGAAGTACAGCACTGTTTATTTCTACATTTCTCACCTGAAATGTTCGTCTTTGCCTGGTTATTCTCAATTTCACAGTGAACATAGGTGGCTCCATAAAACATAAAGGCAGTAGGGGGAGCAGGCTGAAGGCTCTGTAGAGTTGGATGTCATTTCTTTACTAGGTAGGAAACTAGACTTACGACTGTCAGGTGCATTTTTATTTCGCTTGTAAGGAAGTAAGAGGTTGTGAGTAAGGTTATCTGTACATGATCAGTTCCAAAATAGGCTTCGTATTTTTCTCTTCTGTTTTGCTCAAAATTAAGTAGAGCAACCATGTCATTATTTAACGTCCCATCCAGAACATTCTGACAGTAAAATAAGGCCCTATCAACAATCAAACCAGTAAAACAGGCATGTGCTGGAACTATCCAGGGCAAACTAGGATGGATGACACCCTAAGGCCAAGCAATCCTGCCACAAAATGTTTTTCCACTTGGAAGGGATGCGGGTAGTAGTGAGCACCAGTGCTCCCTCCAACCAGGGTGGGCCCGTTGGCCGGGAGTTTGCTTGATTTCCACACTTGCTACAGCTACAGCGCCTCCTTGCCCCCTTCCACAGCCTGCATCTCTTCCCCCTCCTTATCACTCACCAGAAGCACCGTGACTCCCAGAGGCAGACATGAGTCAGCACTGCATGTGTTTCTTATTTCCCCACCTAACTGAGGCAACACTGCCAGTCCTCCTTGAACTTTCCTTGCATATAACTAAGTGGCATTGAATTGCGAAGCTTATTTTTGCAGTTGTGGTTATCATTGACTCAGCAAGCCTGTCGCGTAGTCAAAAAGAGTGACCCAGGGACATCTGGGTGGCTCAGTGGGTTAAAGCCTCCGCCTTCGGCTCAAGATCCCAGGGTCCTGGGATCGAGTCCCGCATCGGGCTCTCTGCTCACCAGGGAGCCTGCTTCCCTTCCTCTCTCTCTCTGCCTGCCTCTCTGCCTACTTGTGATCTCTGTCTGTCAAATAAATAAATAAAAATCTTTAAAAAAAAAAAAAGATTTAAAAAAAGAGTGACCCAGTAATTCTCAGCTACAGTGAGCACCCATGGATGGAGTTTCCGAGGCCTCAAGCCTAGATGTCTAACCCCCAGGAAGGTGAAAAGGAAGGTTGAGCAGCTGGGTTATAGAACTGAAAGAAGCCGAGTTTGCTTTCAAAGTGTTTTCCTCAGTACCCAAAACATGGAGATAGTTTTAGCTCAAGAAATGACTAGGTGCCCATCCTGCATAAAATTCTCACAGTATCTAGCTGCCAGAGTAATCTAATAAATGTAATTCCTATGGATTACCAGGATACAGTTATTTGACCTATAGGCATTTTAATTTAAATAAGGAGGTTACTGGAAATGAAAATGCCTTCAAGGCCCAAAGGAATGAATCACCAAGTGAATAATTTCAGGTATTTGACCCACACCGGTATTCCTTGAATCATTACTACCCAGGGAGGGATAGAGTATTTGATTTGATATGACCCAACTCAAATGCAAAGACACTTAATGAACTGCATCACTGGGAATCCACTATTCCACATAAATGAATTTTCCAAATTACTGAAGCACACCTATTCATATGCCGAATGTCATCATCGACTCATTCATCAGCTTCTAAAAGAAACCATTCCTGGCTTTCTAAGGAAAAGTGACTATAATTTAACTTTTCTTGAACTGCAGAACCACCTTCCTGAGGATGTGTCATTGTATTTCTGCTGTAATACACCCTCAATGTCCGCTTCTTTGCCGTGCGGGTTGTTATCTTTCCACTCAAGGTCAGCTGTCATTTCCACTGCCATTAAACTTCCATCTAACATCATGTCACCCTCTGTCCTTTTAATTTATTGCTGCAAAACTGCTAAGTGATCAAAAACTACATGTCGAGTATAATTAAGGATGGTTTGTTAAGAAACAGCCACTTGGATACTGAGTAAGCCTTTACTTTTCTTGTTTCAGATTTGGAACAAATTACCAAGAGTTCAAAATAGACCTTCTAAGTGTAATATGACTCTCATCCCTTACTACGTCTGCTTTCCAACTCTTCCCACAAAAAAAGAAAAAAAAAGATGTTATTTTCTTCTTCTTTTATTCATTAGCCATTTCCTATCTGTTTACCATTTTATGTCTCTCTTGTTAGACTACTAGATACCCACCCCCCCCAATAAAACGGGTTTTTTTTTTCCCCCTTCCTTTTTTACATCATGTTTTAAGAACAAGAATAAGAAAATCAAAAACTAAACAGGTAAGAAGCCATTTCCAAACACCTGGTATATTCAGAAAAACCACACAATGAGTTGTGCCTGCCTATGCCGGGCTTCACAACTATTTGAGAGACGAGCAGGAAAGTGGTGCACACCACTGCCAAGTATGTCTCATTTCACTCTTGTGCTCCAAATTTTAAAATTCTTGTGCTTGAGGCAAAGTCATGCTAAATTCCCCAATGCCCTAATATTAGGCATTCCTGAGTTACCTCTGTTTGTGAGTTATCCTGAAAATAGCTCTACAGAAGGTCCAGACCACTGATCAAAATAAGATCATGATTGGCACCCCATGGCTGAAATACACAGGTCACAGGACAGCCATTCCATCAACATGAACTTGACTGTACCATCATCTCTCCCAACACGTACAAACCAGAATGTCATCAGCAAAGCAGAGCAGAGCACAGAAGTAATTACCTGACTAATTCAAACAGAAATAAATTTCTTTTGTTTTGGCTACATTACTGGGGGAATCCACGCAGAAGTGTCTCTGCTACCTGGATTATCTAAGCAATTACCTCAAACCCAGACTTCATTCTGAATCCTGTCAAAGAATATCCACTCTTCAAATTTATAAACAATAGTATCTCTAAGCAAATTACAAAGGTAACATTTAAATCCAGCTGTCGATCCCTCCAAGGTAAAATTCACAGCATTTTATTCTACAGCTAGCTATGCACAAGAAGGAAATGGCTGAGAGAAATGCTAAAATCCCAAGCACAAATTTGCTATAGAATTAATATCACAATTTGTCACTGATAATGAAAGCATATAAAACAGGTTCTGACAGCATGTTATTTCTGTTGCAGATCATTCTTTATAAAATCCAAACGAGGTTTTCCTTTGCTACTGTGGAAATGATTTTTTTTTCTAAATGTACAAAGCAAAATAATATTAATATTGTGGTTAGTAGCCATCTGCTTCATGAGGATTCTGTACAATCATTAGTCTCAACTGATGGCACCGTGGCAAGCTGCCACATCCCACGAGGACAGCCTCTAAAACCCATCAGCATCTTCGCATCAGTCTCAACTCGGAGAGGGGGAACCACAAACCAGGAAATCTGTTCTATGGGAAGATCCAGACCACTACGCTCTCTTTTTAGATATTAAACCCCAAAATATTACCCCACCCGAGTATATATTCAGAGGCATGCAGCAGAAGGGCAATCAAATGGTGACCCAAGGCAGCAAGGAATAAACACGAGGCATCTGGGTCGAATGCCAGGTCCAGCAGTGCGACCAGCAACCTGTGTTCCACTCAACAACAGTGGTTTTCACTACAAAGTCAGAAAAGGATCAAGCTGTGAGGAGTTCAGCTTATCACAGAATCTCACTGAAGTCACTGTAACTTTTTAGTAAAACGCTGCAGAGGCAGCAACATGCAGAGGGATTCAAAGGAGGTGTGAACTAAGTCATATTTCTCACACGGTTTCGACCATAAAAACTTGCACCAGAAAAATCTGAATTTAAATGTTTCATCCGATAGGCTATGTACTTTCCTGCCATTTTTAATAGCCTGTTCTAATGATTTTCATTTAGAAATGCAAAAAGATGTTGTATTTTTAATGTCTAATCAATCTTCAAGAACTCTGTATGTTTGTAATCACGGGCCATATGAATGCTAGGGGAATAAGATATGTGCCCCAAAATGTCCTAGTAAGACACACTGTAACTACTTTTCCCTGGTATCATAATCACATCATCATTTTCTTTTTGGGTAGCCAAGATTCTCCTAGCAGAGGGAGGAAGAGGTAGTAAGGAGTCAAACAGAACATCACAGTTAAATGTAGTCTTGCAATACTTATGCAGATAATTCAAGTTTCCCCAATCATTCTGCCGTATTTAGAATTTAATGGGAAAGTCCCAGGTGTAGAAGCTGGGAAGTACAGGCAGTGGGGGTGGAGTCTGACTAAACATACCCATGAATCAAGTCATATTTCAAAAACCTCCAAGTTTGGGGGGGCACCTGGGTGGCTCAGCCCCTTAAGTGTCTGACTCAGGTCATGAACTCAGAGTCATGAGATCAAGCCCCGCAACAGGCATGGAGACTCCTTGAAATTCTCTCTCTCCCTCTCCCCCTGCCCATCACCCCTCTCTCAAAAAAAAAAAAAAAAAAACTAAAAATTTTCAGTGCAGAATGTTGTTTCAAGTAAGTGTGTAAATAAATGCACAAATAAAAATAAGCAACATTACTACAAAATTTAAGCTTACAATATAACTTGCATGCACTTACCCAAAACCCTCATGGACAAATTGTCACAGATGAAAAATACCAACAAGAAAAAATTAAAAGTAGCACAGGGGCATTATAGCATGGTACTATTTGTTGGTCTAACTTTATGTGTATCATTAGTTATTTAAAATGAAACCCTATGAAGAAGGATCATCAATTTAATTTTGAGCTGCTACATAATCTTATCAGAACTCTCCCACGCCCCTGTCTTCCAGAGGCATCTCTAAGAGGCTGAGGGGAGTAAGGAAGGCAGGCTTTGCGCCCCCTTCCTTCCACTTTAAATAAGTATTGTATTTAAATGAATAAAAAGTGAAATGAACTTTTAGAAATAAAGGGCTGAGCTGTGGGGATCAGGCAGGCGACTGGGAGATTCTACCACCTAGGACTGGGGGTGGTGGGAACTTTAACAGACTAACTAGATACTATCACACCAATGCTCAGTGCTTGCGTTCTCATGACCATGAGTCACTGCTCACAGCCCATCACTCCAGGGATGGGACAGCTCTCTCGGTCTTTTTCTGCATGAAAAAATGATCTCATTTTACAAAATAAATGGACAGAAACTTCATTCTGCTCTTCTATCGCATAGACTTCTTCACATTCACATAAAGCCACAGGCTTCCTGGCACACCAGTTGCAACTTGGGTCAAATTTATAGTTAAGAATAGACAGTGTCACCACTACCATTTCAAACAAAGATGATACTTTGAACCTCATTACGTATGTTAAGTTCAAGTCATACTTGAGATTTGGATTCAAATTCAACTGTTTAAAAAAAGAAACAAAACAACTGTTTGCTGGCTTATGTGACTCAGATAAGCTACGTAATCTCTCTGAGGTTTGTGTTCCTCATCTGTAAAACGGGATGAATACTGACCTTCGAAAATTATCCTAAGGAATCAAGGCAACTTAAAAAGTACTGGCATAATAGGCATCTGAGAAACGGGGTGATTATCAATGTTCAAAAATGGGAATTTCAAGCTTTCTGAGAATTTTAGGGTCTTGTCTTTAAGTTGGAGACAACCAGACTATAAGCATAAGCTTTTCAAAATCAAGAACTCAGAAAGTAGAAATTTCATTCCATTCCAGATTCTGATTCTAATAGTAGAAGATAAAATATTCGTGTTTCCAATGCATTCTGTTGAAGCCAAATTGTAGATTCTTGTTCAGGACTCTCAACCTTTCTGAGTTTGCCTGCTTTGCCTGAAAACACAAAGGCTAACAACATATGTACCCTCTACTAAAGAGAATAGTAGTAAACATGCAAAGTAGTAATTAACACGAAGCATTTTATAATGAAGGAGGGACACTTTGCATAGGCTATTCCTGATGGGCAGTGATACAGTTGGTTGGTAAGAGCATGTACAGGACTGTAAGAGGACAGGCCAGCAGTGGAACAGGCATGGTAATGAAACCCCAAATCTCCATTTACTCATGGGCATGATCATGTCACTACCTGACAGAGTTGTTGAGAGAATCAAAAGAATATGAACAAAAGGGTTTTGTTATTATTGATATATAGTTGACATACAATGTTATCTTAGTTTCAGGTGTACAACATAGTGATTCGTCGATTCTCTACATTACTCAATGCACACCACAGTAAGTGTAGTCACCATCTGTCACCACACATCATAAAACATTATTGACTGTATCCCCTACACTGTACTTTTCACCTCTCTGACTTATTTATTTTATCAATGGAAGTCTGTACGTCTTAACACTCTTCATCATGTCACCCATCCCTCCAATTCACCTCCCCTCTGGCAACCACCAGTCTGTTCTCTGGATAGCCAAGAAATGGAAGCAACCCATGTGTTCATCAATAGGTGAATGGATAAAGAAGATGCAGTATATATACAAGGAAATGTTAGCCATAAAAAAGAATGAAATCTTGCCATTTGTGACAACATGGATGTATCTAGAGGGTATTATGCTAAGTGAAGTCAAGCAGAGAAAGATAAATATCATATGGTTTCACTTATATGTGGAATCTAAAAAAACAAACAAATGAATAAAAGCTTTTAATACATTGCCTGACATGTTGTAAGTGTTTAATAAATTAGCTACTAAATTGCTTTTAATGATTATAATATACTATGGGCCTCTTTCAGGTGTAAAACATTGAGCTTTCTCTCAACTCTGCAATTAGAAATTTATTATTTGTGTTGCTTTAGTTTCTGAAAATATCACTTACTATCAACCTTGATAACCACTAAAATTTCTCAAAATGTCCTTTAAATGTCTATATCTGCATTCCTAAAATATTGTGGCTTGTGATACTTTTCAAAAGGCTCAAATACTTAATATACTTAGTGAAATCTCCTACATGGTAATGTTTATGGAGACACATCACTACTCTTAAGACTTTACTGGTTACAGAAATTGTAATACAGTAGTTTCTCCCTTATCTGAGATTTTGCTTTCCATGGTTTCAGTTACCCACAGTCCAGAAGCAGAATATCTTCCTTCTGACATATTTCAGACAGTCAGCAGAGTCTAAAACTACGTCACAGTGCCTACGTCATTCACCTCACTTCATCTTCTCACATAGGCATTCTATCATTTCATATCATCACAAGAGGAAGGATGGATACAGTACATTAAGACATTTTGAGGGAATATCACATAAATTTTATTATAGCATACTGTTACAATTGTTCTATTTTATTACTAGTTATTTTGAGTTATTATTATTATTACCTACTGTTAGTTAAAATTCCCTTACTGTGCCTAATTTAAAAATTAAGCTTTATCGTAAGTATTTATATATAGAAAAAAACTAACATATTTTGGGTTCAGTACTATCTGTGGTTTTAGGCATCCACAGAGGATCTTGGAACATATCTCCCACAGTTGAGGGGCTACTATAATGGCTTCTCATAAATTCTCAAATTTTACAAAGAAGAACTAGCTCATAACATAGTTTAATAACAATTAATAAAAGGCATCTTTAAATATTCCATGTCTCACTAAAAAAATCAGTTTTCCCTATGGTTGCTCTGCAAGGCCATTATTTCAAATCAGTACAGGAAGTTTCAGTAGAAAGATCTGTTCTTTGTCCCCCTAGTGGCCACAAGCAAAAGAGCAACATTTAAGAAAAGGCACAGAAACCACTGGAACAGAAAACTATTTCAACGTCTTCATTTTACAGATAAATAAACTAAGGCCAAGAGACAGGCTACATAATTTTTCAGTAAATAACCAGTATTTGAGAATATTTTTAAGATTTTTAATATTATGATATCTGAAAAGGTATCCTCAAAATGAACTTAACTGAGGTCCTTTAAAAATTCTCCTTATCAATTGACACTGGGCAGCTTTTTCTCCAGTTATGTTATTCCTTGTAAGAGAGCTGATAAGTATAGCTTCCCAGGGGGCAATGAGAAGACCTCAGCTGTGACCAAGAATTCTGCCTGCATCCCTATGAAGAATTCCTTTTTGATAAATAAAGACTGACCTGAGGCACACAAAGAAAGCTCTTCTCAGAAAAAAAAAACAGTAAGTCAACGCATTTTTACAGATGGCCAAGGGCCCACAATGAATACGAAACAGAGGTCAGGAAATAAGCTAAATACTGATTTTTCTGAACTTTAGGGTACTTCCAGATAGGAAGAGAGTAGAACTAGTCATGGGTTGGATACGCACATGGCAAAGAATAAAACCAAACTGTCTTTGCTTCCTGCTGGCCCTAAGATTTAACAAAAGCACCTACGGTCTTGTTTGGACATAAATGCAGTAGAGAACTGAAACTATTATCCAGATATCTTCCAGCAAATAATAAAGAAGACACTAATGTACTCCAAAGCATGTTTATCTTAAAATAAAAAATTTTGGACTACAACAGTTTTGATTTGTACATCAGTGCATATAGATTACACAGTAAATTCTGTGGATCTGTTATGTCCCTATATAATGATTAAGAGTATAGGAATTCACTTGTTCGAATCTCAGCCTGATTCATAATAGTTATGTGACCTTGAACAAATT
This sequence comes from Mustela erminea, assembly GCF_009829155.1. NCBI lineage: Eukaryota > Metazoa > Chordata > Mammalia > Carnivora > Mustelidae > Mustela > Mustela erminea. Next base: position 139,861,400 of record NC_045616.1, on the reverse strand, counting down.
ATTCTTCCTCTCATTGCCCAATTTTCTCATCTGAAAACAAGAACAGTAATAATACCTTGCATGCACACAGGCTGCCAGGTGGATTAAGTGAAATAATACATGTAAAGAACAAGTAAATGCCATCTCATCTACATGCAGCAAATGTTAATTACTGCTTTTATCAAAACATTATATCCCATTTTCTATAAAATAAGCCTGAAGAGAAAACAAGGAAAAACATTAAATGAAAGTATATTCATATTAGGAAATGGGAGGCATGGATGGTCCAGTCTTGGCCTTTGAAGAGATGTGTGACTTTGGACAAAGCATGTATCCTAGTGATCCTTGTATTCTCTTCTACAAAAATAAGAGGGTTGGGTCAAAATCCAAGCAACTCTAGTTTACAAAGATGTAAAAGATCATTCAATCCCAAATTTGATGCTTGAGCTCATTTATAACAAGTGTTTGTCTAGTCTGTGATTGAAAGACTTCATCTCTATCCTGAAGCTGCCAGTACCTTTCATCTTCAACAGCACTAATAGTTTGAAAATTCTTCCATATGCTAAGCTGCAATCTACCATCTGACATGCAGATCTAAGATGCCAATGGTAGTAAGTTGCACCACTATTTTATGTGTCATTAAGAAAGAAAAGACACTGCCAATTATACCATGACATGGTGCTTTCTTATCATGTCAATTGTAAGAAGCATCATAATTTCGGAGATGTTAGCATAGGAGAATATGGGTGTCTGATAATCAGTGAAATGCAGTATCTTCCAGTGGCTTCACCAGTTGATATTAACTGAAGCTTCCATCACAGCAAAAGCCAGTCTAATTTCCTTCCACAGCACAGCTCAAGTTCTTAAAGACTGCTCATGGCCTATTTGATCCTTCCCTTTTCCGGTCTTATTACCTTTAATTCATAAACATGGTCTTAAGTCTCTGTGCCATCTCCAGGTTCTGTCTACTAAATCCATTTTACTTTATCTGGATCTCTATCTATTTATACCTGTAGGTACCAAGCCCTCTCTCAAGTACCAGGAGATAAAATGATGACCAAACAGACAAATGCTCTTTAATAAATCAATGACAGACAGTCTAGTGAATGAAAAGATTATATAAACAATGAAGTCTAGCTAGAGTACTACAAAGTACAAGGGAAACCCAAGAGAAGGGCAAAAAGAGAAAAAGGGTATTTAAGTGTGGTGCCTAAAGAAGGAAAGAAGGCTCTAGGTGAGGTCAGGTCTATTCTAAAAAGAACATTTATAAAATCATCTTCCTGTCTTTGTCCTTGTCTTCTTTTTGACAAAATTTGTAAAAATTTAATGCTTTCAAAAATCTATAAATTCCCGAAATACTTTTGAACATATGTTATTATATTGTTTTATATTATATATTATATATTATATATATTATAAGTGTTATTATATTGTTTTCCTATTCTAGTCTGCCACTATTCCCATCAAGTGCTTCTATAATAGGGACAGGGATTAGCAAAAAAAAAGACATTATTTTACCCTCCAGATCCAAGTATAGGATTTTCAATTATTCTGGTCTACACCAGTTATTTTACTGAGACTTACTCTCCTAATGGGTTGTTTCTTCGGAAAAAAGACGTGTCCCTTCATTGACATAGTACAGTCTACCAAACTTGGATCGTACATAACCGATCAGGCAAATTTAGATTCTACCACAAACCCATGAATAAAATATAAAAAGAATTTGGCAAAAAGTTGAAGTCCACTCTCCTGGCCTGAAATTCCCAGAGTACTAAAATGCCCTGGATAGACCAGTAAGACTGTATTGTCGTGCACTTACCGCATTTGGAAATCTCCTGGCTATTGTAATCTGCCTATAGTGATGAGTCAAATATAATGATCAAGAGGGAAATGTCTTAATGTATCCTGGGATCCAACCTATTTTAAATACAGTACTGGAAACTCTCCCAGGAGTAGAAAACCTGGATAAGCTCATGAAATTTGTGTGAATTTATCTTAGCTTGTATTGAGACGTTTATGGCTTTTACAAAAGGAGAATTCCACGGAGGCTTCCTGTCTCCTCATTTCAGTTCAATAATACCAAGAGCGGTTAAACCTTTTTTCCCCTAAAACACTGCAAGGGGATGGGGTAAATGGGCATGAACGTGTGCACATATACACGCATGGCAGAGTGGGGAAATAAGGCATTCATTCCTCAGTGAAATCTGTTCACTTGTGCACATTGTGATGTTAAGTAATAAGCACTATAACATGTGTACCTTTTCTGGTAGCAACGTCCTTAAGGTAAATTTTAGATGGAAGATTTGGATTGGCTGAAGCACATCCACTCATATCAAGGTTCTTAATTAGGCGCATGGTTTTAAAAGTGAACTTTTTCTTCTAATCAAGAATAATTGTTGATGATCATGAAAATGTTTTTACCAGATAATCACTGCATACAGATGTATATTATTGAAAAGAAAGTCAGAGAACTTGTAATTATTTATTTATATGCATCCCCATTATAAGGATAAGATGGCCTCTTAATCATCTGAAGAGAGATTTAGTGGAAGTTGAAAAATCCCTCATCAAAATTAATATCCCTAGTAATGGTCTATGAAGGAGTTTTTTTTTTTTAATTGAAACTTTGCAAGCTGTAAAGGAGAGAAGTACAAGTAATTCTGACTGAAGCATATAAAATAATGAACTAACCTAAAAGCAGATGAGATATTCAGCTGTACCAAATTCCTAAACAAGAAACTAGGTGAAACGTGACACTTTTCGGGAGGTCTTGCAGGTCAGGAGGTCACACCCTCCCTGCTAGGGGACCCAGTGTGTAGATAACCCTGCTGCCTACCCCCTGCCCCAGCCCCTGCTGATGCATCTAGAATGTAGGAGCGATTGTAAAAATGGAAATGGAGCAAAAAGCGGGAGGCACTCCCTTTCCACCAGGTAAGCTCAGGAGCTGTCAGTGATGCTGCTATGAAGGTCTGACTGGCAGAGGAAGGCTTGTGAAGGCAGAGAAAACCCAGGCAGAAGCACTGTGAGGGAAAAAGAGTAGCAGTACAGACAGAGCACTGGTAGCTCCCGGGTGTCTGCGTCTGGGCCTTTCCAAAGGCCCTGCAGAACGTCCACTCGTGTTTCATAAAAAGAGCCCACGTGATGATAGCAAAGACACCCTCCCCCACATTTGTCTAACTATCTCTAATTAGCTTCTGTGACTCACCACCATGCTTTGGTGTGCCAGAGAATGAACTGGAAACAGGACTTACGGGATACCAGCTAATCTTTTAACCTTAGGAACTCTCAGTTCTTTCATCGCTGAAATTGGGATAAAGTAATTATGCCTATTTACATCCATACCAATATTAGTAATTGAAAATTAATAATAATTATGGTAAATGTTACTAGAGATCCTCAACAATCACACAAAAACTTTTTTTAGTATAAAAGTGACATCCTTGGGGCACCTGGGTGGCTCAGTGTGTTAAGCCTCTGCCTTTAGCTCGGGTCATGATCTCAGGGTCCTGGGATTGAGCCCTGCATTGGGCTCTCTGCCCAGTGGGGAGCCTGCTTCTTCCCCTCTCTCTGCCAACTTGTGATCTCTGTCTGTCCAATAAAGAAAGAAAAATCTTAAAAAAAAAAAAAAAGTGACATCCCTTATGTGATTCAAAGCTGCTACTGTTCATAAGCTAATTAATTGCTTATCCATTCCTCATAAAATGTAGCTGTTTTAGCCACTTTTGATATGTGGCTTAATGGGATCTGAAGAGTAGTATATTTCAAACACTTAGAGATTACCTTTGTGAGATACTAACTTGTTCAGTGGGTAGAACATCAACTCCACTAATATCCCACTTTATGATAAAGATCAGTTAATATGCACATCTTTCTAAAAGATATCCTTAGGGCGCCTGGGTGGCTCAGTGGGTTAAGCTGCTGCCTTCGGCTCAGGTCATGATCTCAGGGTCCTGGGATCGAGTCCCGCATCGGGTTCTCTGCTCCGCGGGGAGCCTGCTTCCTCCTCTCTCTCTCTCTGCCTGCCTCTCTGCCTACTTGTGATCTCTCTGTGTCAAATGAATAAATAAAATCTTTAAAAATAAAAAATAAAAAATAAAAGATACCCTTAAAATGTGACTTATTTTAATTGGTATACTTATAAGTGCATACTTTTAAAATTACATATAAATTATATGTAGTATGCATATTTTATATATATACATACACACCTGAACACAATTTTTCTAGGAGTATGTCTGCCTCTTCTGCTTACCAGTCTTATTGCCTTGGACACATTACTTAACCTATGCGATCTCTTCATCAATCTATTTCCTCTGTCCTGATGAGGAAAAATCATATCACTTGTTGGAAGAAGAATTAAATAAAATAGTCTATGAAAGTACTTTGTAATCAGCAAAGGACTATACAAAATAAAGCGCTGGTATTTCCAATTAATTGTATGAGAAATTCATAATCTGAGGAATGAACTATGAATCAGAAGCATATTTCTGCCTGCCTGTCCTTTCTCTGCAAGAGTTTAAATAGCTGCTCGAAGAAAAAATGTTCAGTCTTTCTTTGTAAATTGGTGGCAGTTCTTCATTAGGAGAAGATCTTTTCAAGAAAAAAATTCAGAGTCTTTCCATCTTCCATGTGTGGAACATCTGTGCTAAAACCATTCCGAGCACACTTCTTTGAAGCACAGACGGCCTAGAGGAACTACTCTGATTTTGGCTTTACTTAAATGCCTGAACTTCTATTAGTGAAAGAAAAGATTTTCCAGTAAGAGCTCAGTTGGGAAGGAGACCGGCCTCCAACCAGTTTAATCACTCAGAGGCCAAAGTGGCCCGGATTTTGTTTTGAGAGCACCAGGCAATGGAAATCTCCCCATGAACATGCCGCTTACACAAACAGCGGGTTTGGGATGCGACTGACCCTGGGTGCAATCACTGTGGTAATTAGATTTAATTTTCCTAATCCAGCAGCGCCTGGTTCCCTCATGTCTACCTCTTCCATGTAGAAAACCATTACTCTCACTTAATAATACTCTGGCACGCTTAAGAGTTTTACAGCTACTATCAGAAATTCCTTTTCTGTGACTGTAAATATAGCTATGCCCACTGCTCTGCGTACCAAAGAGTTCAATGTGGAGGGTATCCTACTTGAGGAACTTTCCTGAAAGATCTCGAACCCTTGGGCAGACCTGGACTGTCATGACCCACCCCTCTTGCGCACGGCTTTTGTATCCTTGTATTAACTCATTTAAGAAAGATGGAATCAGCCGGAAGTCACGGGCAAGCCTGAGGGATCGGGTTTGGAGCGTTTCTGCCAGCCCCGGGGAAGCATGGCTTCGTGCTACCCCATCCCGGGCTTTACCCACTCGACAGAGTAACGGAGATCACAGAACTATGGAAAACCCTGCCTTCCTGGTAGGATGGAAGCAAAGACACGTCTGAATGTGGGTCTGCCCGCGCCTGGAGAACGCCTGTTTGTGTGGTGTAGAAAAGCCACCGGGACTGTCCTCTCCGGAGACGCGCTGGTTTTGTGTGCGTGTCCTGCGAGCTGCAGCACGGAGCCGGCCGGCTGCGAGCGCCACGAGGTACTCGGTCCCTGGGAATTGTAATTGCTCGGTCGGGAGGGAAAAAAAAGAGAGAGAGAGAGAGAAAGAGCATCCGACTGTTGGCGGATCATAGCACAAGGTGCATTTTGACAGTATAAAGGAGGAAACAGATGGAGTCACGCAAGTTCTGAGTCTGTTTTAACCCCCAAAAATAAGAAAGGAAGGGAAAGGAGAGCCTGGGGCTGAGGGAGTGTTACCGGGAGCGAATCGCTCCGGACTTCAAACACAGGGAGTCATTCTGTCAAGGGGAGGGGGCGGGCGGGGGCAGGCGCCGGGCCTCGCTAACAAAGTCCTCCTCTCTTTGCTCCCTCCCACTTCATTCACTTGCAAATCAGTGTGTGCCCACAAGAGCCAGCTCTCCCCAGCCCGTACCCTTCCCATCCCGAGAGCTGCAGTTCCAGCCGCGGCGGCGAGAACGGCGGAGCCCGCGACCGCGGAAGAAGCGGAGGCAGGAGCAGCCTGGGCGGGTCACAGGGTCTCCCCGGGCGCGGCAAGGAGAGCGGAGGTGGGTTCGGTCTCTGCTGGCGGCCGTGGTGGCGGTGCCTGCCTTTTCTTTTTCTTTTTCGTTTCTTTTTTTTTTTTTTTTTTTTTTTTAATTCTGTAGCGTCGATGGAAGCCAATCAGAGAGAGAGCCCTCTCCGCCCGGCGGGTGCCGCACGCCGGAGTTGGGAGGGATGCTCAGCCTGCGAGCCCGGGTCGGGGCAGGCGCGCGGGTCCGGCTGCGCGGGTCCGGCTGCGCGGGTGGCGCTGCTGCCGCTGCCCAGAACTGGCGCCGGCTCCCGGGGAGCCCGGGCGCTGCTCCGCCGCTTGCTGGTAAGACCCATCCGCCGCGGGGCTGGGTGGGAGCTTAAGTAACGGGCCGCCGGGAAGAACTCCCTGCCTTGTTCTCCGCCGGCGGAAGCTGCCAGGGGAGCTCCGGCATTTGCAAAGTTGGCTGGTCAATTACCAAGGGCGCTGGTGCGTGCAGGACCCGCGGAGCTGTTTGGGGCTTGATTTATTTCCACCTGACCACATCACAAGGGTCTGTGCGGGGACTGATGTGGCTGAGTTACATTTCTTGCCTTTGGGGGTACAGCAGAAAATCAGGGAGCTTGAGAACTCCTGAATACTCCCAATAAGGAAAACTTAAGCTAAATACACGATTTGGCTCAGAGAAGGAGCCAAAGAAAACTGTTAGGTTGCACGTTCGGGGAAATGCCTGCCGGCTCGGGAAAGAAATGCTTGGGTTGCAAGGAAAGTCCAACACTGGACTCCGAAAATGGAGCACACTGTCCAGGGAAAAGTCATGTGGAAGACGCAGCTCGCCGGTGCTCTTCCACGGCTGGCCAGGCACACATCTGCCTCCCCGAGACCGGCTGGAGGGCAGACCAAGTGTGCCTGGTTGTAGGTGTCCGATGCAGGAAAAGTGGAGCCCCCCAGTGCGTTCTTCCCAGAATTTACTAAGAGGGGACGCTGCCGTGCTGCGTACTGCAGCAGTTGCAGAGCTGGGATTACTTCTCCTGTAGTTAGATATTCTTCTGGCAAGAGTTATCAGAGATCTCGAGATGGAGGATGCTGGAGAGATCAGAATGGTGCTGAGAAGTGTTTTCACTGCTGCAATAAAATCCATATTTTATGGGGAGTTCTATGCAGGTCGTTGTTGGTGCAAAGGGCTGTTCACCTGAGTTAACTACTGAGAAAATTCAAGTACCAAGAAGTTTAATAATCTGGAAAGCCACACATTTCTCTCTCTTTCTTTTTTTTTTTTCTTCTTTTTGGTAAAGCCATCTTAATTATAATATTCACATTATAGAAGCCTATCACCCCGTGTCTCCACCAGTCTTCACTTTCACTTACTGAAGCACATAATGTAGGAAAGATCTTTCCTTCAAGAATATCTCTGGAGTGTCTGGTTGGTACACCTATGGCTGCACACACAAAATATGCTTTCTGATCGTTTATTGTCCAGAGGGACAATAAAGTCTTCTCTGTGCCAGAAGAGGAACAGAGACATACCTAGAAAATGTACAACTCTTCTAAGAATGAATAACAAATATGCTTATACAAATGGTAGCCAAGGAGTGCTTATCTCCTTTCTTTCTTGCTGACACCTTTACCTGAAAAGGAAAACCTTTAGGATTCTACTTTAGGAGGAAAAAAAAAAATTCTTCCAGTGTGGCTTGAGTGTCATCCTTTGTGTAATAGCACTTGCATGGCTCTGTGTTTGCTATTTTCGAGATCCGGAAAATAAGTTGTGTGAAGAAAGGGGATGTGATCAAGCAGATGTCTTCATTATGTCAAAAGGAAGAGGGCAAAGTTTATGCCAGAGGCCAGATTTTCAATGCAGAGCTCAGAAACTTAAAAGAAATCCAACAATTTACTGGAAAATAGAATTGCACAGGATTGTATCTCACCTCCTTTTGTTCTTTGGTATGTTCTAATTAAAAAGGTACTGGGGGGAAATAAAAGGCATATCTTTTTCTACCTATTTTGATGGCTCATGGCATACTTTGAAAGCAGGGGAAGTAACCAATTTCTTCAGAAAAACACGAGAGGCAGCAGCACATTTCTGAAGGAAAATGGCAACGGTTTAGTTCTACTGTACTTGTCTAAAATTATCTTTTACTGCCATTATAAGTGACAGACTGGATTCTCTATAGGGACTTTTAGTCCCTTTATTATCTGGCTTTTACACCAATTTATTGCAATTACATTTCTTAATGCTAACTTTGCAAAGATAATGTATAGAAACAAAATCATTTTCTACCAAGTTGCCTACTCTCAGAAAACGTGCATCTTACCTCCTCCACCCACCACTTCCATCAGCTTTGCAAGTAAAAACTCACTTTAAGGCACTCTTGATTTTTTTTTTTTTTTTAAGAGAAAAGTCTATCTCACAAAATACTGCTCTGAGAAACTTGAAACAGTAAAAATTTCTAAAAAAGCACAACTACCGTTCCAGGACATCAAAAGACACTTCCGTGTGGCAATGTATCAATGAGTTGGAACAAGTTCTGAATATCTAATTAAAGCTAACCGAGTGAGAGTCCCACATAGGGATGTTAAAAAGAAATAAAATGTGACAAATATTCTGAATAAAACCATGTCTCTTCCTAAGGACGTGAAACGTGTGGTCCCCCCTTCTGGCCCTTACTTGCTTTGCAGTCATTGAATGCCAACTTACTAAAGCTGCGTCCTTTGAACTACGGAAACTTTTTTTTAGTTGGAAGGGACCTCTAGTGGGTCACTCCATGCATTTCTCCCTGTCTTCAGTTGCATCATGGATGTTTTTAGCTAAGATAATACGTGGATAATAGCTTTTTCTTCATAGATGAGTTAAGGTCCTCCAAGTACCAGCTTGACATTTTCTGCCAGGTTAAAATCATTATTTTTGCTCTCATGTGTACAGTTCCTCTAATTTAAGGAACTCAGGAGTATTTGCAGTTTTCTCAGTATTTAGAGTTTTGGTAACTTTTCTACGATTCCAAATGAAATCGTTAGCCAATTAATAAAGAATTCACCACCATCACCATAAGATTTTTCTTAGTTCTGACCTTGCCAAGACTATAGTTCACTCTCTCAAATTTATCCAGTAATAAGAATGCCATTATAGTTATAACTCAAAAAGTTCCATGCAAAGAACATCTCCGCACTAAAGAAATGCTGAGAAAAAAATATGTAATTAGCCTTTCAGAGATCCATAAACATTCGCAAGCATATTGAACTAAAGCCTTCTAAATTGAAGAACCCCCCCCTTCAAATAAGCATATATTAAAAGTCCAAATGTTGTTTGGATGCCTGTGGCACCCTTATTCTGTGAGGCGTTTTTATTTCTCTCTTTGATATATCCCAACAGATTTTAGGTAACCTACTCCTTAAAAAAAAAAACTCTGCCTGGGACTTAAAGTAAGTTCTCTAGGGGTGAATCAGCCTCTTCTGCTGACAGTCTGCAGGTTTCAAATTCCAATTTAAAAATCTGTTCTAAAGTTTGAAATGTGTTCCAAATGAGATAACATCCGGCAGAAGCCATTGCCTCGCGCTGCTTGCTTAGTCACGCCAGCCCATTCTTTGGGGTTGATCAGAATTAGGGTCTCGCTTATAAAAATAACGAACAGTGACTCAGTCTGAATTGCATTTTTTAATAGTGTTGCAGCCTAGCTAGTGTCTACTGAGCTCACCTTATTTGCTTCACAAAAAGGTGAAAATGTAGATAATCAAACCTTCTCTGGTATAAATTTTTTTCTGAATAATATTTCTAAATAGAAAGACTCAAGAACATCATGCTAATAGGGAAGCTGCTGAAAGAAAAAAAGTAAAACTTACTTTAAAACACACATGCACAGAGAGAGAGAGAGAGAGAACAGCACCCAGTTGTGACACAGTTCCACTAAAAGAGAAAAAATACAGAAATGTAGGGCTTGGGTTGCTTTTCTTCCTCTTCATTCCTTTATTTCTTTTTGTTCTCCAATGGGATTTTTATTTTACTTTGAAGATAGATGAGGTTGAGGCACTTTCCTGGATCTCAACAGTAATATTTTTATTTGAGCTTTCTTTTTATGAAGAGTTACTGGCCTACATTTTAAAAGTCCTATTCCTAAGGAATGTTCCCTTTTTCAAAGCAGTCATATGAGAAACTTCAAGTTCTCCCTAATTAACTGGAGAGCCAAGTGTATACGCTCTCCGTAACCCCATCACTCACCAAGTAGGAGGATAAGGGGAAACTTCATGCAAATAACCATTCAAAAAAGCTGGTGCACCTTCACTGCTACAAAAGTAAAAAGGATTCAAGCTCTTTAAGTCAAAGTGGTTGGGTCAGAGAAACAGCCCGGATCTAGTTGTTCAAGACTGTATTATCCAGGAAATTTTTAACTCCTCCAACACAGAAAACCCACTGAAGAAAGAACGCTGTGAGCACAGGTGCCTACGTGTAAACTAGACGCACACACAGAGGGCGCTGTGTCCTCCACCCCCGATTCCATATTATTTTATCTTGTTTCATCCATTCGATATATTTATACTAACACTGTTGGGTGCTTATTTCCTCTATTAATCAGATCATCTTGCTGGGATTTATAAGAGGAAGAGTTTAATTGAAGCCAGAATGTTACTGTTAAATTTGATGTTCAGTATAAGTGGGCAGCAAGTGTCCCAAGCCTCTCCTACCATACCCAGAGCTGTCTTGGGAAGAGAGCATCTTATGAAGATGGGCAGTATAAAGCTCGCCACCACTGGGTATGATCTGTCTTCATAGTTAATCCCTTGAAAGAACAGTGTGGTTTTTTCTTCCTATAATTTCCTAAATTGGCAGATCTTACCCAGAAGTTATTTAGGAGACCTAGTAAGATAGGAATAGAAAACAGCAAGCAGAAAATAAATTGAAGAGGTGCACAAGTAAAATGAAAAGAGATGAGGAAGTAAATTTTTACATAAAAAGGAAACATAACAGAAAGAATCAAAATTGCTGATTTCGCACAGTGTGCATTTTTCACTACATAAATACTGCTACTATTAAATAGAACTTTATAAACACATCATTAACATGTTTAAAAACACCATACTTCTCTATCATGGAATGCAAATTTGAAAATTATCCTTGAAAAAAAAATCACCACCTAGAGGAAATGATCCTGCATGAGTCGTAAAATAACCAAAGTAGGTTTTTTTAAAAAGTGATCTGTAGTCCAGTAAAATCAAAGAAAGAGGTTTTCTTAGTGCTCTGAAGACTATTCACTCTTTTCCTTCTCTTTATTGTCCTACAAGCTAAGTAGATTTTATACTAACACTGTTGGGTGCTTATTTCCTCTATTAATCAAATGACCTGATTAAATAGATCACTGTATGATCTTCTGGCACCTGCAAACCAAAGTATATAATAGTGACACACACCAAATATAAGTCACCCATTTGGATTCTATACTTGGTATAGCATGATGGAAGACTAACTAGCAAGACAGTCCACCCCAGCCCAGACTGCGTGTTAAAAAGTATGTCATACACACACACACACACACACACACACACACACACACGACACACACGTATATGACAGCCAGGATAAAAAATTCTGATGGTTAGGTTCAAAATTTTTATACATTTGAAAAATAATGATAATTATACACTAAATGATAATAAGTCTTTAATGAGCTTTTCTATATGCTACATGGTATTGTAAACATTTTACATGTATTCTGTAAAATAATAATTATACACTAAGCCAAAAGGAAAATGCTACACCGCTATCCTTTTTATTTAGCCCTTTTTTGGTTTAATTCTTCTCCAGGGAATTCCTGCTTGAGCTAAGCACTTAATGAATGTGTTGTTTACCAACACCTGTGATATCTTAGAATTTAAAGTGTGACACTCCGAGAAAGACACTGCAGAAGAGGACATGGAGTGACTTGGTTATTTTGGCCAAGCAATGCAGATTTTAAGGCTGAGGAAAATCTAGGTTATTCATTTTTGAAAAACTACTTGCAAGCATGCCATTACAGTTTATAATTGTAGTAAAGAGTACTATGTGAGCCCTTTGAGCATAATGGTACTTCTTATAAGAGAATAGGTGATCTTCTCTTGCTTTCAGAGGTAGCCTCATGTGCCAGGAGTATTTGAGGAAAGTAACTAAAAAATGACAACCATTCATTTCATTGACAGGGGCAGGCCACCTGCACAGTACCCTCTGACGATACGAGTCCTTTCTCAGTGCATTCGATACTCTCATTCTGTACACAGCATTTAGGACTGTGGGTAGAGTTGAGTAAGGTCATATTTCTTTCCCCTCCTTATCTGATGAGTAAAAATAATTATTTTCTTCTATTTATGACCACAGTTTTGTTATTTCATTACCATCACAGTTCAATATTTATTCTGAACGATTTCTTTGCCTAGTAAAATTTCACACCAAAAAAAAAAAGAAAGGGACCCCTGGGGGGCACAGGTGGTAAGGCACCCGGCTCTTGGTTTTGGCTCAGGTCGTGACCCCAGGGTTGTGAGATCAAGCCACCTCTGTCCAGGTCCATGCTCAGCATAGAGTCTGCTGGAGATTCTCTCTCCCTCTCCCTCTGCCCCTCCTGCTTGTGCTCTCTCCCACCATCTCTCTCTCTAAAATAAATAAATAAATCTTAAAAAAAAAAAAAAAGTTGGAGTGGAGCAGAAAACATCCTATTAACAATATAGTAGTAGTATATATGGTTGACATTGATGAGTTATTCTCCATTCTTTCTATTGCCAAGACTCAGAAAGTCATGTAGTTAGTCCGGCTTTCATGGACAGCATAATTACAAATAAAATAAGATGATGTGAGACATAGACAGGAGCTTAGAAATGGCTTTACCCAACACCTGTCATTTACATTTGAGATACTTGATGACAGAGAGGTTACTGAGTTGTATCTCTCTCTTTTCTAACTTCTAGTTGCTGGGCAGTATTGCTTTTTATCATCTCCACTTAATTATGACATTAAAAATTAATATGGAACTTTAACTCTATAATATTATGATTTATGAGTATGCTGTCAAGGAGCTGACATAGGAAGTTTTGGAGAAAATAAGGATTTAGACTTCTTTAGAAATTTCATGTGTTCATACCATTTTGAAAAGCTCTTATTGTAAAGAAATATTAAAATTTTCCTTCAAAATTTTGACCACTATTTGGGGGCACATTATAAAACTTAGATTTTTATTTCAGCTTTAATGGCTTGACCATTATTTTGAGTGAGCTTTATCTAAGTCAGTGATTTTCCAGACTATCCAAAGTGTCAGTCTTGGAAAAAAACAGTTTATTGGTCAGTGATCGGATAAGAAAAATTTTGTCAACCTATTGTGTTTTTTATAAATCTCAATTTATTTAAGTACCCAGTGACCCTCCCACTTATTTGGAGTTAAAATGTCAATTCTCATGAAAGCGTTTGGATAAATTATGTTGTGGCTTTTTTTCCCCCTTAGCAAAATTAAAATCTGGTGAGAGACCCAATGTCAACTCTACCCCCTTAAAAAAAAGAAAAAAAGAAACTGTTAATGTTCCATGAAATCCAAAAGTCTGAGGATCACTGGGTTAGATAATGAATAACATCATGTTGAAAAATGATTGACCTACTTCTCTTCCTCATTTGGGTGAATAAAAAGTAAAGGGGAATTATAATGATATTTAAAAGCCAAATAGACAGCCAAAAAGACAAACTAAATAAAAGTCATTCAATCAAAAGGTATCCTTGGATCCCTTAATTAAACCTTATAGAGATTAATACTAATGTTTGCAATAGTAATACAGTCTTTGACTCTGTTAACAAGTCCTCCAAAACTGTGCTTTGCAGAGCTCACGGTCAGAATGTGTCATCAACAATGAATTTCCCTACTGGATTACATAGTGAATTATTCAGTGGAAAACAAAATGTTTTAAATTTATATCTAATATGATAACTTAAAACCTAGCCCAGTTTAACCATTCACATTATAAAAGAGGCATCTTTTTTTTCCATAAAAGTGAACTTTACATTACTGTGGACAAACACAAATTTTCTAAGGTCCTACACTGTATTTTAAGGTTTTTTACTTCAAAAAGCAATTGGCTTCTAGCTTATAGTGTAGATTTCAGTCATGAAAATGAGCTTATCATATTTTTAGCTACAAAGCTTAAACCTCTTTTGCAGGATTAAAAAAAAAGAGTTTCATTAATCTACTATCATCCATTTTATAAAATGTTTGAAACTGCTCAATTTCACATTCAACTAAAATATTCTAAGCTCTCCTTAGCAACAGGTTCTAATTTAACACAGATCTAAATGGTGTGGTCAAACTAAGTAATCACCAATGCAAAAATGATAAAATCCACCAAGACTGGAATATGAATGAAATCGAACTACTGTATCTCCCAACAGTTATTCTCATATTAAACTACTTGTTTAAAAGTATCTAGTTCGGATTTTGTCCATTTTTTCATAAAGAATTAATTCTATGGGGCGCCTGGGTGGCTCAGTTGGTTAAGTGGCTGCCTTCTGCTCAGGTCATGATCCCGGAGTCCTGGGATTGAGCCCTGCATCAGGCTTCTTGCTCAGTGGGGAGCCTGCTTCTCCCTCTGACCCTCCCGTCCCATGCTCTCTCTCTCTCTCACTCACTCACTCACTCTCAAGTAAATAAATGAACTCTTTTTAAAAAATTAATTCTATGATGGAGGCCTTATGATAAAGTTCAGTGCCACAGTTTCACTCTCTTTTGGACTCATATCTGCCTTTTTATCAAAAAAACACAAACAAACACTTGGGCAGCTCCTAATTAAGACAGCAGAATCAAGGGGTCAATTACTGATCAGTGTCAGCAAGAGGAGTTGATCCCAAGCCTCCAGATCCAGAAGGTACTAACTCTGCAGTAAGTTTTGCATTCAGAGAAAGTATATTTACCTGCAGGTCAACTACCTTTGTAGTGTACAGGCATGCCAAATACAGATTTCATATTTAAAAATTTTGTCTCATGATACCTATTTTTCTTCCTCAAGTTTGCTTTTAATTCTCAGATGCCACATTCCAAAATATCTTTCCAAATAGCACCATGGTGTGTTTTTCTTAAAAGCTCTCCCCACTGAATTTAAATGAGTGTGTACTTTGTGTTCTTAAAAAAAAGGGGGGGGATTAAATTAAAGAGATCACCACAGTAGAGGGAAGGTCACCGCAAGATGTCTGGTGATCATGTGAATAACTGCTTTCCCTCCAAACAGAACACTAAACGGCACTGTTACTTTATTTAAGATATGAAGGTGAAAGCTACATAACAGTAAAATGCTCTCAAGCTACGGAGTTTAATGTGATGTAATGAAAGATTTTTATAGAGTGTACAGAAAGGGGAGAAATCCTTGAAACCCTCTGCCTGATTAATTGGGCTCTGAAGAACAAAAAGTTTGCTTTGCACCCTGAATGTTCTGAACATCTATAGAGCATATGCTTGCTTCCCAATTTGTCACTAAATTAAAATGGATTTTTAAAAGGCTTATTTTTTTTTCTTTTTTTGTCTATATGACAATCTCTTTATCATGGCTGGTTAGAGAAACTAATCACAGAAAACAACAGTCAAACTTGCTGTGCTTTGTAATTGAGAAATACACACTAATATCCATAATGTTATTAAGAAAGACTTTAAAGGAAGGAATGAAATTCAGGCTGTCTATTAAACTCAACAATCCAGAGAAGCAGCCATGAGGCTCCAACTGCTCAAAAGATACTGTGCTTGTCAAATATTTTCCAATTTAACTTTTATCTGATTGACAAGTTCTCCTAAAAACAACGCCAAGACTTTTAGACAATTCCTTACTTGATTCCCCGCACAGCAAAAGCCCACCTGATCCACATATAAGATGCCTACGGAATAGATAAATCCAGGTTCAGGAGATAGAAGAGGTGGTTTTAAAATATCACTTCTCCATTCCCAGATCGCAGTTTTAAGATCAAAGCATCATTAGCCAATATAAGCACATAGGGAGGGTTCGATAAATGCATCCTGGGCAGAATTCTCATACAAGGTGCCAGAGTCTCTTAAATAAATATTTTCCCAATTTATTTCCTTTCCAAGCTCGTTCACAGCAGTGAAAAAATATAACTTTTCTATTCCACGCTAATCATTTTAATAATTCTGACCCCTATACAAGGAGCCAATTTCAACGGAAACCCTATCCACAGAGTCCCAAGAGCTAGAGGGACTAAACATGTAAATAGAGCTGCCCAGCATCAAAATCCGGCCACCAGACCTCTTCTTCCCTCAGGCGGATTTTTTATTAAACTCGCTATGAAACAGTGTTGCCTGGAGCCTGATTAACAATTTATGCCTTCCTAAGCAGATTAGCAAGAAGTCTGTCATTTTGATTTTTTAATTCTTAATTTCTGTTTGGAAACAGGAAGTTCCTCTGAGTTTATACTTTCAATATATTTTAAGAATTCAAGCATAAACTAAACATTGTTCTTCTGAGAGTTTCTTTTACTGTTTTAGCTTCCACGCATGTTACTGTATGTTTTCTGTGATAAATAAAGCAATTGCTTTTTTGCTAAGTGAGTGACTTTTGTCACCTCTCATTCAAATAATCCTACATGTTCTTTTAAAAACATTGTGAAATAAGAAAACAAGAAAGATGACTGGGAAAACTGAGTAGGGTAACAATTAAAGCTAACACTTACAGAGGACTTACAATGTTCCAGATACAGTTCTAAGTGTCTTACAGGAATGATCTGATGTAAATTCTGTCAATCCTCCTGATTTTAAAGACCAGAAAACAGAGCGGTTAAGCAACTTGCCCAAGGTCACACAGCTAGTATAGTTGATCCTTGAATAACACAAAGGTTAGGGGAACCGTCCCCCGTAGAATTGAAAATCTGTGTATAACTTTTGAGTCCCCCAAAACTAAACTACTAATAGCCTACCATTGACCTACTAATAACACAAAAAGTCGATTACTACATATATTGTATGTTATATGTATTATATACTGTATTCTTCCAATAAAGCTAGAGAAAAGAATATTAAGAAAATTATAAGAGAAAATACATTCACAGTGCTATACACTATTTATCAAAAAAAAAAAAAAAAATCCACAAATAAGTGGGCCCGCACAGTTCAAACTCATGTTGTTCAATGGTCAGCTGTACTTCTCAAGAGCTAAAGTTAATTCCAGTTTTGATGGCCAATCCTCTTAACTACCGAATTCTTGTACCTTTTATGCTTATTATGTACATATGTATACACATGTATGTTTACTCAAATAGATGAAGACAGATACAAATAGGTAGGTAGATAGATTCAGGTGTATGTATCTCAAATCCAAAAATAATGTCAAAAGTGTGGGGAAATACAAGGTAGACACTGTAACATGTAACATGTACACCTGTCTCAGGATTCAGAAATGTAACTAGAAAGAAAATAAGAAAACACATCTTTCCTTTCCACGCCACAGTGAATATATCAGTATATTTCCATAGTAATTAATAATCAATTAATGATAGCATAAAACAACAGATATCATCAGCCCCAAGAAAGCCTTCCAGTTTTAGGCCTGGCTCTTCACTTTAATTTGAGTCAGTCTTACAATCACTTCATGCTGGTCCCAAAGGGAACACAGGAAGAGTATTTGGGAGGTTCAGATTCATCATTCATTAATTTATTCATTCTGTAATATTTACTGAAGGCCTCCTGTGTCCAATGCAGGAAGGAGAGACAGTGGATGACTATACAAACATGCACTAGAAATTCAGGGGAAATAGATCCTTTCTTCGTACTCTATACCAGATAAATCCTATATGGACTAAAGTTACATCTTATATGAATATAGAAATTGGCCTTTAACGTTACATTATGATTTATAGGGTCTCTACTCATTTTTTAGGTTTGTTTTTTGACCTTCCACCCCAGCTCAGAAACAACCACACGTCCAAAACCACTCATACCAAAAGCTTACCAGAGTTTTATTCTTGATAGAATGCCTCAGACTATGTGCATGGTGTTTCTTCCACCAATCGCTACAATTTCACCAATGAGTTTGCTGTACAGCATAAAGCCTTACCTAATATATTGACCAGCAGAGATACATTCAGCAAGAAATCACTTTACCCAAGAAGACTAGCTGAAATTAAGGTTCAGGCGATAGAATGTCAATTCAACTCAATAAGCATTTAATGAACACTTCTGCGCAAGGCATTGTGTCAAGCGCCACGGGTAACACCATGCTTTGATGTCAGGTGGGTTCCAATATGTATTTAATATTAAATATGATGGCTCAAAACTGCCATCTCAGAAACTTACTTAATGAACAGATAGATGTTCTGTCAGGATTGAGCCTTTTATTCATAAAGCAGATTAAGATCTCCCTTTGCTAAGTGGTTGTACTGCTATCCAGCCGGTGTGCACGGCAACAGCTGTTCTGACTGCCTACCCCCGGCCGCCCCCCTCATCGTCACCTGGACAAATCTTACTGGCTCTTCAGGAAAGAGGGCAAGAGTCTATTTCTCCAAGAAGCTTTCTCTGACCTTCACTCACCTGTCCTGCTTTCAGCTCCGATTTCTCACAGCATGCTTCTGTAATAGCCCTTACTTAGCCTCAGTGCAGCTGTAAACACATCTTTCCAAAGATCTCTGTCTGGTTACCTAGGTCTCACCGATAAGCAACAGCTGTGAGCATCAGGAGAACTAGGCTTCTCAGTCTTGCTTTTACCACTAAGGCCTAGCACTCTTTTTGATGTATGGCAAGAACACATTATTCTAGACTACATTTATGTGTTTTTATATTATTCCTGTTGGGTGTTCATTTTCTTTACTTATCATCAGATTTCCTTTGGACACGTTGTAGGAATACAATTAAGAATCAAGGAAGTCAGTGCCAGCCTTCCAGACTGTCCACACCAAAAGGGCACACCCAGTAGAAGGATGATATCCCTAGCACAACCTTGGTGACTTTGGCCAAATATCTGAAACAGCTACAGACCCTGTAACTGGTGGTTCTCCTAATACAACACTTGAGTTGTGTTTTGTTTTTTTTTTTTAATTTGGGATGTCTCCTTATCTAAGAGTTGACATTTGTTTGGTCACTCTGCACCAAGGCATAGAATTGTTTACAGTTTATATTTATGTGTTCCACTTGAAAATGTTGGCTGTATATTTTCTCTCTTTTGTGTAGGCTAGTCTGATAAACCTTGATTATCTTTGGGCGTATAATCCATTCATAGTAGTACATCAAACTCAATCTACAGAACAATCTGTGGAACATTTTTGTATACACGTTTCGTGAGCAAAATAATTCTTCCCTTAAATTCTACCCTGGAAATATGTCTTGACGTTCTATAAGGAAGTTTAATACAAGATCCTACATACCTTGTTATAACCTTGAACATGGCTGTACAAAAGAGATTAAATTAAATTCCACTGATTATGTAGTCCTGCTTCATTCCTTAAGTGGCAGTCAATGCATGGAAAGAATCTTCATGAATATTGCTTGGCAATGAAATATGCACTCAGCCCAGCTCCGAGCATGCCAAATGTTTTGTAAAGTTGTAAGATGAAGTGGGAGAGGTTTGGATAATGTTCTTTACACTTCCCCTCTTAATGTGATATCCATCAGCCTTAAGTCAAAGGTGCATAGAGAATTTTAAATTTACTAGTCAATACAATAGTTTGTTTTACGTAAGTGGATTTTCTAGACTACAATAGGTATGGTGGTATATCCCATCCGATTTTTCTATTACATCTCACCACTATGGGACACTGTAACTTCTGAGGAAAAGGAGTAGAAACTGAGGGTTCAGAAAATTAGAACAGTGGCTCCCAAAATTCTTCTCTGCCTCTCAACCGTTCTCTTGATTAATACTTTCCACTCAGTAACATCACACATTAACAACAAGTAATCGAAACTGCTTAGGGGTAGTCCTCTCCCACACTCACATCCCCAACTTGAGAATGGTTAAGCAGAGAATTAAAGGATTTTCAGGAGTGATTAAGCTAGTGGGGGTAAAGGAGAAGCCAATAAGTAAGCCTATTAACAGAGGAAAGGTGATCAGAAAAGCAAGATAGAGTAATTCATGTTCAGCATCCTAAAGATCTGATTACTTCATACTCTTTCTCACTAAGTGTTTTCAGCCTGTGTTAGGATGCTTTGGGTTATCCCATTTCCAACTGCATTAAGAAATAAATACAATTATATTTTATATGACAGACAGTCCATAGGAAAGCAGGCTCACACACATAAGCGGTATGATCAGAAACTCAGGATCTTTCTGTCTCTCCATGCCCCTACGTTGGGCATCAGAATCACTCAACCAGGGATTTCTCCCAGACTTTAACATGGTTACCAGTGACAAGTGGGGCCACATACTTCCTTATTCTTGGTAGTAGAAGACAGAGAAACCTCTCTCACAATCAAGAATTAAAGGCAATGCCCTTCAGTCTGATAGTCTGATTAAGCCAGTTTAGGTCATGCAACCACTCTTAATACATTATTAATTGTTTGGAAATCCCATGTGCTAATGGGCTTTTTAGACCAAAGATCCATTCTTGGGATCAGCTTCCCTTGATTCGAGTACTGTATAAGTGAGGGCTTCAATGGGATTCAGTTTCATAAAGTACAGCTTTAGAGGTAATAAATAAGTCCAAAACCCACCTATTCCATCAAGTAAGGGTTACCTGCAAAATGGCAATTAGAGCAGTACCTAAGCCATCAGAATGACCTCTATTCCTATCTCATTTTACTTTGCATGTGAAGCAGGTTTTGGTGTATTTGTTTTGGGAATAGACTGACTAGAAATTCATCATTGTCCAAAAAGAAAACATCTTTTTCATCTAGCCATTTGAAGCTTAACTACTGGGAAGAAAAATATAATTTCATTGTGTTCCCATAGTCTCATTTAGGAAATAATCTTAAGAGAGTCAAAGGACACCATGCCATGTGAGCACTCTCCCTTGCTCTCAGGAGGCTTGGCTTGGACTTGAACTTGTCTAGCATGTTCTGAAGTGTTTTCTAAAGCAATATTTTTGCCTTTAGCACTGTCCTAACCACTGGAGCTTTAAGAAAACTTTAAAAAGTGTTGTTTAAAAATAGCATCACAAAAAAAAAAAATAGCATCACAAAACAATTTTCTTTTCTCTTTATAGCTAAAAATAACCTGAATCTTTCCTTAAGAACCTTTTTTTAAGGTTTTATTTGAAAGGCAAATAAGCTGAAATGCAGATGTTTATCTAAATCCAACTCAAAACAGTAAGAAATAATTATAAAACGTGAAATTAAAATCCAACAGAGTTCTGCCCCTGTTGTCTGGGTAATTTTAGGCAAATAAGGTGTTGAGATTTTTTTTTTTTTACAAATGCATTAATGTGGATGTGATGTATACCACAAAATAGGATGTTCCTAAAACATCCTGTAATAAAGTCTAAGGTCTAAAATGTTATACTTTTTTCCTAATCTTATTTGTATTCCCTTAGAGCTGACCTTGCCACAGTGTGAGTTCACCTAACTGCAAATGTTTAACTGTAACAAAGAAGCCTCACTCTAGAACTAAGGAACCAAGACCATAAAAGCTTTGTATTTAATTAGGCGATGAATAATGCACAAATTTTTAAGGAAAGGGGGCATCTTTATCATCAAACTCCTACTTTTGCATGATAAATGGAGTCCCAGATTGACTGGGACATTGACTGTGTTGGTATAAGGGGCAGATGGCTCTGTTGGACATTTCTCTTAGTGCAGTTTCCTCCAATAAAATGAGGATAATGGTAGTCTCAACTTCATGAGGGTGTTGTGAGGAGTTACCAAGATAATGCTGAAAAGAACTTTAGCAGAGTGCCCAGGCGTGTAGAAAGCACCCTGGCATATGTTAGGTGTTTCTGTTGCTGTTACAATTGCTGTTATCATTATTTCTTCCAAATTTTCAATCAAATGAAGTTTGGGGGCATTTTTAACATGCTGCAAGCTATTTTTTTTTTTTTTAATTTCACTGATTGGAATGAAGCACATTTTTTATGTCACAAATGTAATGTGCCACTGGGGGCAATATGCCCATAATTCTTCTCACTGAACCGTGTTTTGGCTGACACAGTGAATGTGCCAAATGTGGCTTAAATTCAGAATTTCCTCAGAGCCTCTTCAGCATTGTTCCCCAGAAAATCTGCAACCTGAGCTGGGCTCCTCATTTGGGCTTGCAAAGGTGTGAACTAACTGCGGCCAAAATGAAGTAAAAAATAATAGATGCGAATTGTCTGGAACACTTTGTTGGTCCTGGCCAGTGGCTATTCCTCTAACCTAGTTGCCAGCCTGCCCCTGTCCACGTGGGACTGACAGGAGCAAAGCAAGGGCGCACGCATGAATGCACGGACGCCGGCTTGTGCACGTGCACGCGCGCGCACGCATACGCACGTACACGCACGCGCGCGCACGCACAAACGCACGCACAGCTCCCCCACTGAAACCACCACAAACACGATGGTGATAAGGTGCTTCCCGCTCCAGACGGCGGCCTAAGTGGGTCCTAAACTCGCCTCCTCCCACAAACACAGCCAATGTACCGCTGCATGTGGCGCAGCTTCCTCTGAAAGACCCTTACAAACCGGCCGATTGACCCGACCGGTCGGTGCCGGCCACGCGGCAGCCGGCAGGGCGGCCCGGCCACACTGTCCCCCCAAGCCCCATCCCCGGCGCAGCCAACAGGGCAGTCGGGACGGAACTCAAAATCAGGAGCCTCCCACGGGCCACCTCAGCTCTTAAGCCCTGCACCTGAGGGACGAGCCACCAGCCCCCCGTCCTTTAGCTTGGACGACAGCGGGGTTCACGACCCCAGATGGCCGAGGCTGAAGGGATGCGAGAAAGCGCCCCTCGGAAGACTCACCAGCCGCAGGGCCAGACGGGAAGCAGCCGATGCAGGGGCGCGGGGTCAGCGGCGGAAGGGACCGGCTCCTCAGCTTGTCCTGCACCTGCACCTGGGGTGAGCTGCTCACTCAGCTTGTCCTGGAGGGGCAGGCATCTACTCAGACAGACCCGGCGTCTCTCGGAGTCCTCCACAGGCGGTGACTGGTGGGCGCCGTCTCGAAGCCCCCTCTACTGCCTCGCCCGTGGGCGCCATCTTCACGCCCCGCTCCTGCCCCGCTCCTGGGCTCCCAGGGCTCCCGGAAGGGAACTTTTACACACCCCTGGTGCCCTGGTGTTGGTGGCTGCCACCCTTGATTGCCTGGCCCCGATGGCCCCGCGGGCTTGAGTTCCTGGGACATCCCCCCTCCACCGCTCATGAGAGAGAGTTCTTGGCGGGCCGCCACCCCACGGCGCTGCATAGATCTCCACGTGGAGCACACGTCCGGGCTTGCCGTGAAAAAGGCCTGTGTGCGTGGCCCGGAGCTTCGGCCCGAGGCAGGTGGCGGCGGCAGGCTAAGGTTTGGCACAGAGCTGGGGCCCTAGGACCTGCCCTCGGGGACTCTAGGACCTGCTGTCGGGGACCCTAGGCAGGCCCCGCCGTCTTCGCGCTGCTGACTGCCCTGCTTGGGCGCGCTGCTGGCCCCGGCAGAGCTCTAAGCTCATCGGGAGCCCGGGTTTTTGCACCTGGGCCTCATGCCTGGCTGGACTGAGGCCTGCGGCCCCTTAGGACGGTATATATTTGCATGAGCGTTTTTCACAGAAAGTTACTTTTGTGTGTATAAATATAATGATGTAACTACAAAAATTTGCAAAGTTGAATTGTGTCATGATAAAGTTAAATTTGCTCAGAACAAAAGTATTAGGCTTACAGAAAAATATTAATTTCAAATTTTAATTCATATCCATAATTTTTGCAAGGCATATGTGATCAATATAAGATGTTCCAGCATAGAAAACTACATTACACTAAAATATGTGGGGGAAGTTGAATGGAAATGAATTCAAGAAGAATGGTATTAAAATTTTATTAAAATGATCTTATTCACGTATTTTTTAATGAGACATTGTGGCTATTGAATCGCTACTGTATTAAGACTCTACTGGAATCTTTTTTAAGCAATTTGATCGTTTGTTTTAATGGTAAAATTTACAATTGGCCAGAAATTGCATTATTTTTAACAACTTAGAGTGCAGCATTTTAGCTGTTAATGGAAGAAATACATAAATTTTTCAGTATTATTTTCATTCACATGGAAACAAAGTCTCAGGTACCCTGTG
The DNA here is from genome assembly GCF_009829155.1 of Mustela erminea. Taxonomy (NCBI): domain Eukaryota; kingdom Metazoa; phylum Chordata; class Mammalia; order Carnivora; family Mustelidae; genus Mustela; species Mustela erminea. The sequence goes on along the minus strand of NC_045616.1, from coordinate 139,837,214 downwards.
GTAGACCACGGAAGACTAATGTGTACGTACTCCACCACCCATGGTAGCAGCGTAGCTGACATGCTTTTGCTCTGAGGCTCTGGTTCATCCCTAAATTCATCAGTTGGGACACCTCGGTAGCCGATATTAGAATTCCCAGAAATATAGTCCAGGTAACTCTGCATCAAGCCCAGGCCAGTTCCTTTGCAGTCATTTCCCTAACATGAGTGCGGAAAATAGGAGACCCACAGGTCTCTCCTGGCATATTTCTAGTTGTAAACCTCCTGAAAATATATCACTCAAAAATAAGAATAGATACACAGAGAGCCAGATGAGTCTAATTCTCTATTTCTCTAACTCTGTAATGTAAGGTTTTACTAAGAGTACACTCGATTTACATGACTAAACACAATACTTAAAATTCTAGTTTTCAACTTGTGAATTCAAATTTAAGAGATTTTACATTTTTTTCCCTAAAAATGAGTGGCTCCATGTAGCATATTCACACTTGGGGGACTGCAGCAGATAGCACTCAAGTACCATTTCACATCTCCTCAGCCTCATCTGTCTCTCACTCAGCCGCTGCCATGACGACCAGTTCTTCACAGGTTCCGACCCACTTCCTGCAGGTGCAACCCGGCGGTGCTTTGTGCCCGTCCCTTGCCTGCACACCGTGCCTTCCACGCTAGGGCTTCTCTGTTGATGGCACAGAGTGAGCAACCTCAGGAACCTGTTTCATGCTAAAACCATACATAATCTGGAAGTGTTTGCAACGTGTCCCATGAGGTGAAACTTTAACATGAGGGGGTGGGAGTCTATGGGTAAGTGTTCTGCCTTTCTTTCCCAGGGGAGATGGTCCAGAGTTGCATTTCATAGGGCTTCTAGGATGATCTCATGAAGTGGTAGCCAACTTGATAACACTTTCTTGTACTGGTTCTCCTTTCTTACTTTTCTGCCTCAAAATTCTCTCTAGGAAAACACTCCTCAATAAGGTATTTGCATATGAAAAATAAATGAGGGAGATAAGTTACAATTCTAAAAATCAGTGCTACCCGTTGGTCAGAGCTATTTCTCTAGCCCAGGTATGTGCTCCAGAGCACCTCCCTTTGCTAGTCTTCTGATACTCTTTCACTCATTCGTGTACTCATTCTTATTTTCAGCAAGTACTGATTGCTTGCTTACTATATGCTAATTACAGCAGATACAAGGATGAACATAATTCCTGTTTCCTTCGCTGGGAACTTTGTCACAAAAAGGACTGATAGGGTGCACTTTGAACGCATCTTCCTGAACTCTAAAAACAGATGCCAGCTACTTCACTGGCTGGACAACGGATGGTGGGAAAGGTCATTAGAATGCAAACAGTGAAAGCACAGAACGAAGGCTGCAACATACCATTGGAAAATCTCCCAAGCAGCACATGTCACAGACACTCAGAGGTGGGACAGATACAATGAATGAAAGAGAAAAATTTGAGACCACATCTCAGGGCCACACAGAAGGGAATAGCTATCGGCGTCCCTGTTCTGTGTGGAGCTTAAGCAGTAAACAGAGGTGCTGCTTAGCTCTTAGCTCTTGGATGAAGGGCCCCAGAGAATGGGTGGTGGGTTGGGGGTAAAGGGAAAACAGCAGGCTGTGAAGAGAAACCCAGCCAGCACAGTAAGCTGCTGCTTCAACAGGCTGATGCTGCATGTGATTGTATGCCTTTTTAACAGCCTCTAAAAGTCTCTTTTTAAAGCCTTTTCGGAAGCAGTTTCCTCTTTTCCTGTTGTACTATCAGTTGGCAGATGCCACTGGGAAAGGGGGATCTGCTTTCCAAAAGGCTCTTAAAGAATGTTGGTTAAAAATTACTTTTAAAGCTATCTGCTGGAGAGCACCTTGCCCTCTTCCTCTTGCCTGCCCCAGTAACTTTCAGTTTCCCCAGCCTTCGCTGATGTGCCTGTCACTCCGTCCGAAACCTCCCTCGTTCTCCGACACTTGTGCTGACATAACATCCCACCCTGGCCGGCAACTGCCAGCTCTCATTGGAAAGTGATTGCTAAACGTTTCTGGGTTCTGGAACAGCACAAGGGGGGAGGGCCCATCTTTAAGGACCATGGCTTACCAGAGGGTGTGTTGAGAACCAGAAAGGTGCACAGAAGGCATCTGTGCCTTAAAAAAATAATAAAATAAATAACAGACAGGAAGCATGTAAAAAACCATATGCACTGGGACACTGGACGATGTTGATGATTTGAGAAAGAGGTCATGGGGGCCTGTCAAACAACTAAACCATTCTGTTTTCAACATTTTTCAGGATTAAATTCTGTAGGCCATTTTCATACATCCTAAGGGGAACAAAATATGATCCATATATTTTTAAAAGGCATTAATTAAGTTTAGCTCTGACACCCAAGAGTAATGGTCCCTGACCTGAGCCCTGACCTCCAACTAGGATTTCAGATGAGACTAATGGTTGTGGCACAATCAGATCTGTGTCACGTATCAAATATAGGTCAAAGGAGGAATGCTCCCTGCGGAAAACAAAAATAACCTTTCTAAGACACCATTTCATATTAGCATAGGCCCATATGCTCAGGATCAGAAAGAAACTGTGTTGTATCTGAAAGAAATCACGGTGGAAGAAAATCAAATTTGAAGCTAAAGCGTCTGGCAATGGAACTGCATTTCTGTAAGCCTTTATTTACTGACTGCAGATAAATCTTGACCTGAAATTAATGAAAAATGTGAGCGTGGCCTAGGAAAGTTTTGGGAACTCCTATGAACTACCAACTTTAGAGGATTTTGTACTATGACTTTCCTCTCACTAGTTTCAGAATGTCTAGCTTCACAGTTTGAAATTTGGGGGCACTCGGGTGGCTCAGTCGGTTAAGAGTCTGACGCCTAATCTCAACTCAGGTCACGATCTCAGGGTTGTGAGTTTGTGCCCTGTACTGGGCTCCAAACTGGGCATGGAGCCTACTTTAAAAAAATTAAAAGTTTGAAATTTTAATGTAAAAAGCATTATAATTCATATTAACTCATTCATGAAATCTAATAGAAATGAATCAAGTCACACATATGTATTATTAGATTTAATTGTTTTTAATCTAGTTGCTACAATTGAAATTATAGTCCCACTACTGAAGTGATATCTTACCCAGTTTGGGATTAATCGGCAAAAAGGAGAACTGTAAACTCCTTTCTACAACAGTTCTCTCAGAATTCTCTTTTTGAATGATGTCTATCATTAACTTTAATATATTTAATATATTTTAACTGTAATATATAATTACAAGAAAAGTTCTTCAGGAAGCACAAATCAACTACTTAGTAATGCATTCTTTATATAATACTTTGCTTTTTTAATACAAATACTTAATGGCTTTTTTTAAGATTTATTTATTTGAGAGAGAGAATGAGAGGGGGAGAGAGAGAGTTGGGGGAGGGGTACAGGGAGAGAGAATCTTAAGCAGACTCTGTGCAGAGCACGGAGCCCAACTCAGGGATCAATCTCATGACCCTAAGACAACCTGGGCCAAAACCAAAAGTCAGATGTTTAACCGACTGTGCCACCCAGGTGCCCCTGAATTTTAAGTCCTTTAAATAAAATATCACACAGAATTAGATACTGTAGTTACTGAATTATAATAAACTGCTGTGGATGTGAATGTTATTCAGCCCATGCTTCAATATACTTCCTACACTGGAGTCCGGAAGTAATGTAAAACATTTTCTGTTAGTAAAAACTTGCTTTTAAGAAGGTTGTGAAAGGGATAGATTTGGGGGGAAACCATCAATATTTAGGTAATAGAAAATGTAAAACCAAATAGCTTGGGGCCAATTCAGTTCTACCATGTAAAATAATGCTGATTGGAGCAAATCAATGCTTTGAAGACTTAGTCTAATATAATATAACTCTAATAAAGTTAGGTAAATTGAGAATTCCGTGTATGGTGTGTAAAGACATGTTACTCGTTCCAAAACAGAGATTTTAATGTTTCATGTCAAAACTGAAGAGCATGGCCATATATAAGCAGATACAGGGTGGTGACCAAGTCAGAATCTTACCCAGATTCTCACCAGCCGTGTGACCTTGACTAAATCAATCAAGATCATTTTCTGTCTATATCCTTTTTATATTATTGTCAGGATTAAATGATCTGTATTATAAAGCCATCACGCAATTCTTGGCCCACAGTCACTTTTATTATTATTGAACGTTATTCTATGTGAGTAAAATTTATGATTTCTGAATCCTCCAAGTCACACACACACACACACACACACACACACACACACAGAAATAAACCAGTCAGCGCCCTTCATACAATCAGACCTGGGTGATCCAGTTTAATAGCAGAGGAAGAAACTCCACATGAGAAGCAGGAGACAGATGACCTAAAACCTGTTTTTCCCAACAATGACTATACTATAAAACACAGTTACTGTTGTAAAAGAGGAGGTAGCCTTTTGCTTTTTCAAAATCTCCACCTTCCTATACCAGAGGTGTAGGAATTCTACATGGTTGCAAATTCTACGAGATAATCTACTGTTTTATTTAAATCACTTATTTATGCAAACATTCAGTACAATTTTAGAACTTAAAATATATCATCTGACTTTTTTTTTAAACTTAAGTTTTTTTAAAAATAAATGAGGCAGTTTCTGGGCTTAAGACAGTTTCTAATGCTTTATTTTGTTGATTCTGTTACACAAACATTACAGTAAATCTCTTGAGGAAAAAAATATGTTGTTGCTCTAATACAGGGTTTGTAATCTGTAGCTTGGTTCGAACCCAGCCAGTGCCAGTTTGTGTATGGCCTGCAAGCTAAGAATGTTTTTCACATTTTTGAATGGTTGAAAAAAAAATCTATGGAATATTATTTCATGACAAATAAGATTCAAATTTCAGTGCCCATAAGTAAAATTTTATTGGAACAATTCATTTGTGTATTATCTGTGGCTGCATTCACTCTACAATAGCAGAGACCATGTATGGCCAACAAGGCCCAAAATCTTTACTGTCTGGCCCTTTAGAGGAAAAAGTCTGCCAATTCCTACCCTACTATAGCAAGCCCCGCTTAAAAAAAGAAAAAGAAAAAAAAAGTTGCTCAAGCATCATCCAACTTAGGAACAGGTTTTATTATTTTTTCAAGATGTTTTTACTTGACAGAGAGAGTGCATGAACAAGAGGTAGGGGTAAAGGGGCGGGAGAAGCAGACTCTCCATCTAGTAAAGAGCCCGTGCAAGGTTCCATCCCATGACACTGAGACCTTGACCAGAGCTGAAACCAAGAATCTGACACTCAACCAACTGAGCCACCCAGGTGCCTCAGGAACAGGTTTTAGACCATAAATTCATTTGAAAGTCAGTTGTCCATGACAATTAAATAATAAATGGCAATTGGATTCCTGGGCTAGCCCACAAATGCTAATTAACTTAAAATTTATTTTAACTTTATTTAAGATCTTGAGTTATTAAGTTTGGAAATAGGTGGCCGTAAGTTGCAGAGAAGAGGAGGGATCTTTTCCTGATAGAAGGGCTATAGCTCGACACATGTAGCTCTTCTCACTGGGTGCTCTGACACTCTTTAAGCAGAGAGACCTGATACATATTTTTATATTCCTCACAGTATTTAGCCAAGAACATTTATAAGTGCATACTATATACTTGTTAAATGAGATGAGATCCATTAATTCTGTTAATACATATTAAATAGTCAATATGACCTCAATTTTTCCATAGAGTCTCCTCTTTGTCTCTTATTATTATAAGGCACAATTTTCATAAATTCGGACTTCTTTTGAAAGCATGGTCACTTAACTTTAGAGCAACTCTTCAATGTTTTTTATTTCAAAACACAGTAAGAAATACATTTTGTATCTCAACCTAATGCACATATTCATATACATAACTTAAAGAAAACTTTCTGCATGCAAAGTTGTCTGTTATAATCTACTCCATTTAATTATTTTTAAATTCTCATCAGACTTACTATATTGGTTTCATGACTAACTAGTGGGTCAGAATCCACAGTTTGAAATGCTGACTCTACAGTATTTCAAAATAAATAGCTGAGAACTCACAAGTGAATGAATCAGTTCTTTCAGGACTGTTAATTGAGCACCATAATAAGTGCCTGGCCCAGACACATGCCAGACCTTGTTATGATCCACAAGACCTCCTTCCTTACCTCAAAGGGCTGAACATTTGGTTAGGAAAGTAACCAGTAAAGAGTAAATGATTGGGAGGTTAAACACTGCTCAGCTCAACCAGGATATATCCAGAGTATAGCATCAGGTTCCCAATAGTGAGGAAAGAAATCCAACTCCAAGGCCCAGCTTTGCTTCTATTTCACTAATATTTTAATTAACTGGATTTAGTACATGGCTTCCTGTTCTGCTATTTAGATAGATCTAATCACTCCCCCAAAATTTAAACCAGCTTTGAGAGCAGAAAAAACTTTAAGATATACTTATTTTAAATATAGACATAATTTGAGTATAAGTATAGATGATACTGGAATAGGCATTTGGAAGTTTGTTTGCATCAGTGGAAAAGGCATTTGTTTTTCCCATCATCATTGAAGTCTTTTGAGTTCATTTTTATAGCCAAATTGTGAAAAATAATAATATTATTATAATACATTTGAAATTGCAGAGCATTTGTAATTGTGGAAATACTAACTTGAAATATACCTGCAATATCTTTTTGTAACCGTTACTATTTTAAGTTTAATTATAATATATTATCCAGTGACGCAATTAGACGTTTTGTAAGCAGAAAAATTCACACACACACACACACACACACACACACACACACAACTACACAATACCCAATTGTTGCATTTGAAACTCTAGCTGAAAGAAAACTATACCTGAAAGAGGTTTATCTCACATGTCTTAAAGATTTATAGTTAATTAAAGAAGAACACGGGTAGGTAATTCCAAATGCACTGCAGCTTCGTCCATTTAACAAAGAACCTATTTTACTGATAAAAATTGTAGATATGAGAAAACACAGCGCTTTTTTGTTCTGTTTTGAAGACATTACACCCCCTCCCATTTATCTGACAGAAAATTCCTAAATAGGTGCTTCCCCCTGTTCCCCATCTTACTCAGGTCCTAACCCCACATCCGTCTGTCAGAACCCAGTCCTATCTGCTTCCCAGATGGCCCCAAACCCTTCTCCTTTCCCCTCTCTCCACTACCAGAACCCAAATCCAAACCACCCTTTCCTCTTGCCCAAACTACCACAGAAACCACCAGACTTGTCCCCCTGATTTCTCTCTCCTGCTTCTGTGAAATCAGGCTCTCCACACAGAAAGAGTCATCTATAAAATTTAAATCAGAACATGTTAAACATGCTGCTTCAAAAGCCCGGCGGTTCCCACTGTATTCACCGGCTCTTGTTTTCTACCACCCGTTTCCTTATACGTTGCATTTCAGTCACATTTAACTTCTTCTTTCCCAAATGCGATGGTTCATTTTATGCAGCAACTTGGCTGAGCCACAGTGCCCAGATAGCTGGCCAAATATTACTCTGGATGTTCTGTGAAAGTGATTTCCAGATGAGATTATCTTTTAAGTTTGTGGACTTTGAGTAAAGCGGATAATCTTCCACCAGGTGGGTAGGCCTCGTCCAGTTGAAGGCCTTAAGAGGACAAAAACTAACACATACCTGCTCCCAGCCAAAGGTAACCTGGAAGCAGAAGGCTTTTAGACAAGCATGGCAGCTCTTCCCTGAGTCTCCAGTCTGCCAGCCTACCCCATCAGATTTTGGATTCACTGGGTTGCCACAATTGCATGAACCAATTCCTTAAAATAAATCTAGAGATGATGATGACAGATTGATAGATGGATAAACAGACAGATCCTCTGCTGGCTCTTTTCTGCTGGAGATCCCTGACTAATACAACACACACCAAGCCTTTTCTCACTAGAATACCTTCAACACCTTCACTAGAATACCTTCAACACCTATAATAACTAAACTAAATAATAATATAATAATTATAGTATTATAATATTATATAATTACATAAATAATATAATATAATATAATATAATATAATATATAATAATATTATAATAATATAATAATAACTAAAAGAACACCTTTTCTCACTAGAACACCTTTGCCCTTACGGCTCTCTGTCTCTGGAATTCCTTCCCCAGGCTCAACACAAAACTGCCTCCTTCCTATCATTCAAGTCTCAGCTTGAAGTAGCTCTCGGAGATACTCCATTGTATCACCTCATTTCATTTCCCTTATGGTACTCAGCCCGAAATGATCCATGCTCATTTGTTTGATTGTTCATCGTCTATTTCCCGCTGACTGAGTCTAAACTCCGTCAAGGAAAATACCTATTATATCTTGTTCCCTGTTGGGTCCCTGGTACCTAGAACAATGCCCGGGACATAGGAAGCATGCGGTATTTATTGAGTAAATGTGGGAGCAAATTAATAAAGAAAGCATTTGTGTTAAAGATCAAATTGCTTTCTTGGCACTGTTTATCAAGCATCAGGTTCTGTTTAGCCTAGGAGGTCATTCTGCATCTAGAGTCCGTATAAAATGAGATAGAAAGCTAGTTAAATATCTCGTGAAAAAGTTGTAGGTCCTCTGTTAATTTCCACACATGACTGGAGTACTTTAGTCTCAAATGGGAAAACTCAAACATATGCCAAAATTGTCCTCAATCTATCTTTCTTTTTTGGCATAGTTTAGTCTAATAAATCTGATCAAATCAAGGCAATAACATTATTCTTCCTTTGTAAACTTCCACAACTAAAAGCAGGTCTTTATATTTCCTATGGCAAATCATCCCTATTGGAGAACACCAAAGAGTCTTATCAGCGTGTGGACCTAGTACCAAAGGGTGAAGCTACTAACTAGTTTCTTTTTTTTCTTTTTTGAATTAATGCGATAATATTTCCTATATTGCCAAAATGAAAGAAAATAACTGATTTTTTTTTTTTAACGTGAGAACTCGGGAAGCTGGACCAACTCCAGCGGATATGCTAAATCATTTTACAAGTGTTTAGAGTATTTTTACTTTATAAATATGTTCCACCACACTTCTTGGATCTCACATCTTATAGAGTTAATGTGGTCGACTAATGTGGGGGTGGCCAAATTTTCTAATCATTTATTTATTCGTTCGTCTTTTCATTCATTTCATCCTAAAGCACTGCTAAGTACCAGGTATGGAGCTAGGGGATAAGTACACCGTGGTGAATAAAATAGATGTAGTCCCCAACCTTGAGAAACTTACACGGTGATAGAGAAAAGAAGAAAGTATAAATGAATAAATAATTCAATAAATGGACACGTTATTTAAGAACTATCATATGTGCTATGAAGGAGACAGATTAGAGTAGAAGGATAGAGAAAAACTGGGGGAACACACATGACAGGAAAGTCATGAAAATCTTTGAAAGTCTCTTTGATATTTTATTCCCCAACATGGAGAATGAAGAGAAGGAAGCCAAGAGAAAACAGGGTGGCAGATGGAGATGGAGAGAGGGTACCAGGAAGAGGGAGCAGTGTGGGTAAGGACTAAGGGGAGGAACATGTTTGATCCAGTTTAAGAACCAAAGAAATCTTTTTCCATGGGACGTCATCCTTAAAATCTTCAAGATCTTTTTTCCTTTAGTGTTCAGCTAAGATCTTTGCCTATCTTACCCTACCCTGGACACCAAGTGTGTCCAGGGGAGGGTTGGTGTGGGGGACACTGAAATGAAAACCATTATGTTTGTCATGCAAATTGAGTCTCTTCAACAAAATTCGATTTACTAGATATCTTGGTTGTTCATTCCGCAAGCACAGCCCAGCTTGCGCTTTGACGAAGCCCTTTGTCTATGGCAACAATTCAGTTTGTCCCCAGCCACTGTTCACTCAGGAGTCAGGCCTTCCAGTTCACTGCCAGAATCCACTAGAAAGTAAACACTTCCAACTGGATGGGTCGAATCAATCGTTCTCTTCCTTACATACCAATAGTGTTGATTGTGGAAGCCAAAACAGAAACCTATTATTGGTCTTACACTCAGCCCACTTACATTTCAGATTGTCTGAAATCAACATTAATTCTATTCTGAAAGAATTAATGTATCACATCTTCCAGTTGTGGAATCTTAGAATTCAGTGAGAACAGCCCTCCAGATTTTTAGAAAGTTCATTTCACTGATGAATACTTTACCTTTTTTAATATATTTATATTGACCTTTATTAAACATTTTATTCAACACTCTTGAGAGAAGGCTGTCATCAAACACTGATGACTCGTGAAAGGAACGGGAAGAAAACAGAAGACCCAATATAGTGTAGTAACAACTTGATGACGATGTGCCAACTTGCACTCAATTTCTTTGATTCCTCATTTGTTCATCTGTAAAATAGAATAACTGCCATATCTCTTTTGAAAAGTATGAGTTAACAGATTCAGACATGTTAATCAACATGAATGTTGTTTGAGGTGTTTGGAGGGAGGGTTGTTAAGAAGAGCAGAAACATGTAGTAGGAAAAGCCTGGGTTGTAGAGGATTATACAGTAAACAGTTAAACCCCCAACTTGGCCAACACTACTTGGAGTCTTTGAGACAAATGGCCTCTCAAGTTCTTTAAACTTTTTTTTTTCTTTTCCGTGTATAAAAATATGGACCAAAACTGCTTTGTTTGTTGTATGGATTACATGAAAAACCTTATGTAAGACCGTCAGGGATGCTTGTTCTCAATAAGTAAGCTCTCAGTATACGTTACTTGGTCTTTCTTTTACCTATGAATATTTTCAATTAAACTATGAAATACCTTTCTCGTGTTTTTAGGAATAGGAAAAACTTTCCAAACCAAATTTTCTATAAAACTTCTTACAAGAGGGGTACCTGGGTGGCTCAGTAGGTTAAGCCTCTGCCTTCGGCTCAGGTCATGATCTCAGGGTCCTGGGATTGAGCCCTGCGTTGGGCTCTCTGCTCAGCAGGGAGCCTACTTCCCCTCTGCCTGCCTCTCTGCCGACTTGTGATCTCTCTCTCTCTGTCAAATAAATAGATAAAAATCTTCAAAAAAAAAAAAAAAAAACCTCCTTACAAGAGAAATAAATCTTAAATGACCCATATAATTTTTTTTAATAGAAATATCCACTGGGACGCCTGGGTGGCTCAGTTGGTTGAGCGGCTGCCTTCGGCTCGGGTCATGATTCCAGCATCCTGGGATCAAGTCCCACATCAGGCTCCCTGCTAAGCGGGGAGCCTGCTTCTCCCTCTGCCTCTGCCTGCCACTCTGTCTGCCTGTGCTCACTCTCTCTGACAAATAAATAAATAAAATCTTAAAAAAAAAAAAAAAAAGAAAGAAATATCCACTGCTTTTAGGGTTGTTTTAATATTTGAAATACATAGCTTCTGATATGTGATACACAATGACCAAACTCTGATGTCATGTGAACATTCTTAAAAACCAATTTTCCTTACTCTGAGAATGTAATCCCACCATCTTGTAAAAGTGATTGATACAGATATAAAAGTTAGTCCTGCTCATAAATCAGACAGAGCAAATTAGATGTAAGTACGTTAAGTCCCTTATTTTTCTATTTGTCATACACATCAAACTTCATGCATTTTTATTTTGCCTGGGATAATATCACAGAAAGTTTTTTAATTAAAAAAAATTTCCGAAAGAGTACATTAGGTTGTGCTTAACATAAAAGTGTTTTCTTCTGATGCAGACGTCAATACAATAAGAATCACCTCCTAGGTGCCAAGTTCAATGCTAAGACTTCACTACACTTTATCCTTTTTAGTATCACTAGATATTAGATTAGTATCACTTAATCCTCTCAATATTCGTAAGGTATAAATATATAAATATTTAGGTTCATTGTAAAGATGAGAAAATTGAGATGCAAAGAAGTTAAGAAACTTACTTAAGGTGGAACAATTAGTTAATGACGGTATTATAACTTAAATCAAAATCTACTTAATTCCACAGAACCTTCAATCATTAATTGCACAAGGCAAAAATAAAATTAAGCCAATCTAATATAAATTGATATCATCTTCTGTGTTCAGTGTTTTGTGCATTATCCTGATTAATACTACCATCATTACATATTTGAGAGACTATGTTGTCTTGCAATGTGCTTATTTTTTCTTGAGAGAGAGAGAGAGCAACCAGGGGGAGGGGCAGAAAATCCCAAGCAGGCTCCATGACCAGCACAGAGCCTGATGCGGGTCACAACCCTGAGATTGTGGCCTGAGCTGAAATCAAGAGTCAGACACTTAACTGACTAAGCCACCCAGGCTCCCTACAAAGTCCTTATTTTTTTGAGACAAAATCCTTTGTCCTGCAACACCTCCTACTCTCTCTCTCACACACACACATACACACAGCTTTCATTTTACTAGTCTCTTTACTCCTTCAATCTACACAGTGCCTTTCAGTACCTAAGAAAAAACATCCCCCATTTTATTTTCCAGTTGATTTTGCTGCAAGCTCATTGATACCATCTTTATCTTTTGAGTCGTGAAGATTTGTTTAGAAGCCCTTTTGAAAGTGAACCAGATTTTAAGGACGTAGTTTCATAGTAGGGGATAAAAGTTGCTCTTAAGTCTTCTGTGACGTATTTCCATCTCCCTTTCTTTAACTGCTTTGCTCACATTGCTCTAACTTAGTATTTATTTCTCCTTGAAGAATCTGTTGTCACAAAAATTAATTACTTTGCTGCTAATAAAATTAGGATTTCAGAAAAACGGAAGCTTTGTAACATTATCCCTCCTTCTGGGAAACATACTTGTGTTCTCTAATGTAGAGCTGAGGAGTTTTATAAATCCAGTACTTTGTTTAAATAGTTTAATGAGATTCTTATTTTATTCTTTTTTGTAATTATTTGTAGAATGTACAGCTCTCGGTGATTTAATTCTTAAAAAACTAATTAGTGTGCTATAGAATGATTTGTCTTTTGTTAATTTCCATTAACATTACATTTTGGTTTTGGTGGTGTATGTTGCATTGGGTTCCCTGTGGGTATCACTGGATGAAATGCATATTTAACTGTGTCCAATATAATGATTAGTAATGAATGAATGAGTCAAAAGGAAAAAGGGTAGATACTTTGATGGTTATTTCATTTAGGAGACTAACATCTGAAATCCCATAAAGGAGTTAAAAATGTATTTGGTGGAATAATTCTTTTTTAAAGCTACATATAGTCTATTGTTGAGAAATACTTACAATGCAGGGCGGAGAGGGTTCTACCCACTAATGTAATGGTGGTGCCCGCAATGGTGACGGATACTAATGAAAGAACACAGGCCAACACTTACTAATCGCTTCTGAGGGCCGGACAGCACCACATTATCTCGTTTAATCCTCACCATGACCTGTTAGGCATGGCTGATCATTGTTTTCATTTCACAAATGAGAGAACTTCTACTTTGAGAGGCTCAGGAAATTCTCTGAAGTCATGCAGATAGCTAGAGGCAGAGTGAAAGTTTCCAGAGACACACTTAACCAATTTCACTAGTATTTTCAGTCTTTATACATATAAAAAGTAATCTCATGATATTTATATTTCGGTGTAGTTCTCTGTATTGTTTCGCCCATAATTTTAAGGCAGTGGTTCTGTGGGGGGAGGGGAAGGAGGGGATGGATTTTGCTCTCCAGGGAACGTTTGGCAATATCTGGAGGCATGTGGGCTGCGACACCTGGGAGGTACCTCTGGACCCAGCGAGGAGAAGCCAGGGATGCTGTTCAAACATCCTGCCTTTCCTGGGAACGTCCCTCACAACAAAGAACTGTCTGCCCCAGAAGTCAGGGGTGCTAAGGTTGTGAAACCCTGTTTTAAGGGACTTCCCAGGGAAAGGTTTTCTGGTAATCATGTCTTTATATGGCTTGATTTCTGTCCTAACTGCTCTGTCTGAATGCAACAATGACTCTGGATCTTGTATTTATAGGAGAGACTGATAACACAAACGTAGAATGCTCACATCACCCCTTAGAGTCATGGAGCGTGGAAGTAATGTATTCTTTGGGCTCAATGACAGTGTTCTTGCTATAGACACACACGAGAGCCCATTTCAGAAATATACTGTCCCAACTGTGTTAGGTATTCAGACGCTCATGACTATAATACAAGGTAGGTATGATTTCCTCCATATTGTGAAGGAACCTGTACAGAGGTTAAGTAACTTTCCTACCATTGCATAGCTCGTAAGTAGATGGACCAGGATTCACATCTCAGAGACTGACTCTGTTCCCTATACATACCCTGATATATTAGCAAGAGAAATGCCAAGCTCTGAGTTCTGCCCTAATCCTTTACCATACTAAGGTGGGGTTTTTCCTCAGATAAAGTCTAACACTTTTCAGCTTAGAGATATTTGAGTAGCCCACTGGATACAAGAGTTTGAGAAGAAATATTCTCATTTCAAAAAAAAAAAAAAAAAACCCCACTCTACTAGCTTCAAAAACAGCATCTAAAAATAGAGGATTTATTTAGAATGGAGTATGAGTGACCATCTCTTCTAATCAGATGCTTCCCTTCCCGGAAAAAGAAACCAAGGCAACAAAGAGGTTGTGCGACTTGATTGTGCTCACACAGCAAGTTAGGGGAAGCCTGTGACCAGAGCCCGGTTCACCTACTTCTAGTTCCTTTTTGCTTTTTCCTGCAGTACGCCCACCTCCTTGAGCTGCTTCCCCCTGCAGCCAGGCTGACAGGAGGAAAGCTGTTAGTCCTCCTCTTGAACTGGTGAAATGTTTTTTCAGACTAGGGACACAAACTCATTATCTTCATTATTTTCATAAATTGTTTAGGACCGCAAATATGTTGTGGAAAATTTGTCCTTTGAAGAAGAAAGACGAGAACGGTAAAATCCCACAGTCCTCATTATTATGCAGTCAAGTCACTCCGTAAAACTAATTAAGGATTTTGCAGTGTTTTATGCTCCTCAGAATCAAATGTGAAGAAATATGATCCCATGACTTTCATAAGAAAATGGTGAGTCTGTTCAAACTACATAATCTCAAAGCCTGAGAAGTCCTCCTGCCTGGAAATGGCGCCCCTTCTCCCCACAGGGCAGGTGACCTGCAGACACATTTCCCTTAAAGCAGGACTCCCCAGACCTCAGAGTTCACAATCTCTCTATGCAGGTGGTGTGCTAACTCAGAAGAGTGGTGGTTTCTTCTAGCCCTTTCCGTCCTCGGCCCCTTTCTTGAACTACATTGAGACGAGGAAGGTGAACTATGAAGGGGGCACCCACCATCCATCAAACCACATTTCCCAAACCTCCCTCATGGTCTACATCACTCCATGCTGACTGTGGAAGATTATCTATTGGGGTTTGGGAAGAAGATAGTTAACTTCTGTATAAATTGTTTTTGTCACATATACTTTCAACTTACATTTTTTTGTTGGCTCAATACCATATACTGTATGTTAGTACAGAAGTACATAGAGTGTGTATGTGTGTCTGTGTGTGTGTGTGTGTGTGTGTGTGTGTGTGTGTGCGTGTGTGTGTTTGGAGGTTATATGCTTTACAATTTTTGGAAGCTGTTGTTCTATATGTTGTAGAACTCTTTCCCAGGGTCCTAGAATGTAGACCTCCTCTCTCCCTGGGCAGAACATGAGAAGCCACCACCTCTGGTCCTTCACCTTCTGCTAAATGTCAAAGGCCAAGGCTTCCTCCAGAATTTACTTCTCTGTGGCCTCCAACCCCAACTTTATGTTTCTAAAGAAGCACGTATAGAGTCCATTCCAGCCACCAGATGTGGTTGAACTTCTCAGACACTCCCTGCCTATCAACTGCCCTGCCTCCATGGTCCATCCACCTCCTGAGTTAAGGGACTCAAGCTGAGCCACCCTCCATCTGGATAAACAAAGCTCGAGAGCCCCAGAAAAGATAAGAAGCCTGGATTAGTTGCCTGTTGCTGCTAATTATTATCACAACTCAGTGGCTTAAAACAATACAAGGTTATTCTATTACAGTTTCACAGGTCAGAAGTTTCACTGGACTGAAATCATGTCAATAAGGCTGGGTTTCTTTTGGAGACTCCAGGAGAGGATTCGTTTCCTTGCCTCTTCCAGCTTCTAGAAGTCACCTACAATCCTTGTCTTATGGCCCTTTCCTCCACCTTGAAAGCCTTGAGTGTAACACCCTCAAAACACTTTCTCTCTGACTTTTGTCTCCCTGCCCTATCTCCCCTGCCTGATTGCTTCTGTCTTAATAAGGACCCTTGTGATTACATTGGACCCACCCAGATATAATCTCCCAATCCCAGGATCCTTAACTCAATCGTATCTGCAAAGTCTCTTTGCCATGTAAGTAACATATTCACAGGTGCACAGGACTGGAAAGTGAAATCTTTGGGGGCCATTACTCTGCCAACATAGAAACTCTCTCTGCCAGGACTCCTATGTTAAATCAGCTGAAGAAGGAAGCCGCATTCACCTCGATTCCAAACTGGGAGGAATGGAAAAAAAGTATAATCCCAGAGTTAGAGACACCTAGATTCCCATCCTAGTTTCGCCAATAACAAAGCTGCATGATCTTTGGCATGTTAATTCATCTCCTTCTAATTGCTTCTTTGCCTGTTCTCTGGAGAAAATCGTACCTCAAATAGGGCATAAAAATGCAAAAATATCTAGTGACAGACCTTTAGTGGGTGTTTAGTTAAGGTTAATTTACCCATTCTGGTGCTACAGTGCCAATCTCAGGTAATACTAACTAGCAATTGTATGGTATTTCCAAATCATCCACCTTGACCTACACAACAACCCATGAGCTCTACCCCACCCCCAGAACTGGAATCTAAGGAAGGTTCAGGGACTTACTCACTGAAAAAGGAAAAAGTGGCAAAGCAGGGACTGCAAACCAACCATGTGTTTTTCTCCTCTATATAGGAGACCTCTACTTCTGGTCACCATACTGGTTAGAAATCAGCTATTTGGCCAAAATAGATTGGTGTATAGGAAGTGAGGCATATTGCCCACTATCTTGATGAAGTTTGTGGAAAAGCAAAACAGATGAGAAACTGTAGGCTCAGGAAAATATTTTCTCTCTGGAGCTGTTAGGCATTTGTAACAAGTTGTTAAGGCAGCTTGGCTCTTAACGTGTGTGTGGCTGGTGCCAGTTTGGAAGCTTTTATAGGTCTCTAGTTCCCCTGATATTATTGGCTAAACCAATAAGTGTGGTTAATTTTTGATGTAAAAAGAATCATAACTCTGAAAATACTTGTGAGAATTAAAGAAACTCCAGAGTTTCTCCTAGGAGTTTCTTAGTGAAAGAATTAACTATGAGAAAGAAACTTAATTGCCTCCCATCTTAGTAACTGAATAATTATTTCCCTGGACTTAATGTTACAGAAAATAAAGAGAAGTTTTTATTTGCTTTTGTTGTTTTTGTTCCCACTTGGGATTATTAAGGTACAATGTAACTACGGCCTGATGCTTTTTGCCCTTGGTGATGTAGGAAGCCTTGCTCTCCATTCTCCTGACTGGTGATTAACAGGCCCTTGACTTGGATCCTGGTATGACAATTAGGATTGAGTGGTGTCATCTGTTTCGTAATTAAATTCTATCTTCCATATCCTTTGAACACTGTGTCGGAGTTTAATTGACTGCTGCTATCTCTGTGGCCATTGTGGCTTGTCTCCACAACAAAGTCATGATAACAATGTTCCCACTTGGTGCAGAATACCCCAGTTGAAAAGAATTTGCTTTCTCTGTCACGCAGAAAATGTTGAAGTCCCAATTTAGAAGCAGTTGTTAAGATGCCCAGGGCCTCTGTATTCCTCCAAGTCCTCACTCAAGCTAACGCGTAGAGTGTACATTGCAAAATAAAAGAACTTCGACATACACAGGGAGAAAGTCCTGTCTGACCACTTGATAACTTCTCCAAGAAGACTTAGAGATTGCGCTGAGGGATGACAGATGTTGTGTAAACAGACTGGACACAGGCTTCTCCGTGTAGCCATCACAGACAGAGAAAATTTCCAAAAAACCTGGCTCATTTCCACTCACTTGCCAGAGAAACATTCTCTGTGAGTACGTACTAAACTCCTTACGTTCAACACCGTTAAAATACACTTCCAGTTTATTTTTTAAGAAAGGCTCCAGAAGCGTTAGGCTTCCTCAACAGGCATGTTGTCTTGTGTCAAGTAGGCAATACAAGGTGGTTAAGCCCATTAGGTAATATACTTTTGGAATCAAGAAGAGAAACATATAGGCAAAGCAAAAAGAAATAAATGCTCCATAAGAAAGGGAAATTATTACTTTTTAAAAAAAGATTTAAAAAACCATCTGCAGGATAATCCTGATTCTGTTCCCAAGTAGCACAACAAATCCATTTGGTTTAGTCAAAATCAAGGATATTTGAGATGCATACAAAAGTAGCTTAACAATATAGTTAGCATACCATTCAGGTAAAAATGTTAGATGTTAATTAATAAAGAAACAACCGTAGGAGATTCCAGGAACTGTGAATGAAAAGATTGATGTGAATCTTTGTACAAAATGCTTAAAACCACCTTGAGACAAACAAACCTCAAAATTTAAGATTTAAGCATATAGAGAATATGCTAGAAGCATGATATGCTCTTTATAATTTACTTCTAATCACATGATTATATTTTAATTATAGTTTTCATTTGTTGAAAGTATATTCTAATGAATATTTTCCTTTTCTTCTGGGTAAGTCTCTATTGCCTTATTTTCATCTTTAGATGACTCAGCCTAAAGTGATTTAAGGGCCAAATGTTCAAAAATTTTTAATAGTTTATTATGATGCAATGGAAATTAAAATGCATGCATAAAATTGATATTTTTAAGTAAATCACTGTGTATCTGTACAGCAGTTTAGAAATAAGGAGAGAGAGAGAGTAGCCTGGAGCCTTCCAGACTTTGTTTTCATTGGGTTTTGGGAATTTTTTTTTTTTCCAATATCCTCAATAGCTAGCTCTTCCTTTGGGCCAGAATTCCCATGAATCATATTTAAAGCCGTCCCCAGTTCATTTTGAATATTGCATGTGTGCTTCCTTTGTAGCTGAACTATATAAAAAGACAAAGGGGCATTATCATGTCTAGTTTTAGAACTCTGCCCTTAAAGGAAAGCTATTCATGCAGGCAGGAGTTGTAGTAAGCCTGCCATAATTATATATTTTCTTAAATCGCTGTGATTTGTTTCTCTTGTTCTACAGGATTCTCTTGCATTTTCCCATTTTTGACCTCTATGTCAAATGACTTTTTCACACTTCACAACTTAGACATTACCATTTAGCTTCTACTTCTGGTCTCCCACTACTTTGTTTCCAACTCTTTAATTAGAAATGGTTAATTTGACTTCGTGTCTTAAGGCAAGGAGAAAATGAGTCTTAAACAGTATTAAGCTCCCATAAATATTTCACTTTATGCTAATTCCTGTGCTTCCAGCTGAGTTGTTTGAAGTTCTCAAAAAAAGTGTTTCTGTTCCCCTCAATTAAATACATAACTGGAAAACAGTAAAATAATTATCGGTTTTATTACCTGGCACTTTTTCCTCCCCCAGACTTTAACTATGGACGTAGAAATTATTCCTTCCACCATGAATGTAACCCAAGCCCAGGTCCTGGGCACCAGGTCCCAGGGCTGAAGAAACTCAGACGGGGGCTTCGGAGAGATCTTGGAGCTCCCTCAAGTGGACACATGTTTAAAGCGCCCTTATCCTCTAGGAAACTTTTTTGGCTGCACCTTCTATCCAGGACAGAGACTTTTGACAGCCCCAGTTTAGAAGCAGAAGAGGTTTCCTCTTTCAGCTTGAACTATTCCAAAAATAACTGAAACGTTGAACTAGTTTGCCAACTATATGGACATGAGAGGCCAATGAAGAAATGTCAAGTCAAACTTTTTGACTGTTGATTTTGCCTACGGGAGCGTAAACTATAATTAGCAATTACAATATATTCTACTCATTTGCATAAAATATCAGCTGTAGAGGAAATTATCTAAGTAACAGTTCTACAGATAGCTCTTACGCCATGTAGCCTCTGTGCCGGGCACTGTTCTAAGAGCTTTACACGTATTCGCTCGTTTCATTCTCACAGCATCCTGCTGAAGTAGGTACTTAAGTAATCTTCACAGTACGGATGTGGAAACAGAGGCACCCAGAGGCTAAATAACCTTTCAAAGGACACAGAACTCTCTTTCAAAGAGCCAGAACACAGAAGAGACAGGACGCAAACCCAGGCAATCCGATGTCCACTAGGCCATACTCTTACCCTGAAACCAAGATATGAATATACACATACATGTACATGCATACATAGCTCTGTTTATATACATACACACGCACACATACACCTGCTGCACACACATAGAGATACATACACACATACAGACAGACTGTATATTTTAAGGTGTAAAATTTGTACCAAAAAAATAATCTTTAGAAGTATAAAAGCTAAGAGAGGAGAAACGTGTTGTAAAATTATCAGACTTGGCTTACCTTCTTTCCTTGTTACTCGCTGTTACTCATTACAGTTTCTGGTCACCTCACCATCTGGTGGCCTTGCTTTATTAAGATGTTGGAAGTTTGCTTCCTCTTCCGGACATGGTACTTGCTGCTTCCTCTACAAGAAATTTCCACCAGTTTTTCCCGTGAGTGGTCCATCATGATTCCCATTTCTTCACAAAGAGGCCCTCCTTGACCTTATCTGAAGGAGTCACCCCTCAGCGTCTGTAACTCAGTATCCCTTTGTCCTGTCCATTTTGTCTTTATGGGACTTATCCATGATCCTAAATGTATTACTTACCTACCCATCCACTTGTTCATAGTCTGTCTCTTCCCCCAGAAAGTAAACCCCACCAAGGCAGGACTTGGTATCTAGGGCAGATTATAGGAACTCAAAAATAATTCTCAACAAATGACTGGATTATTAAATTTTCAAGTCTGATGACTTTTAAGTAAGTGTAAAATTATGGTGATAGTCAATATCTCAAATTTCTGTTTCGTAATGCTCTTCTTTTTAGTGTGTTCTTAAATATTTGACAGAATACTGCATTTTACAGTCTAGAAATATACAAATTTCCAACTTAACAGTAATTTTATTTAAGAGTATATTTTTATTCTTTAATATGTTACCTTGTCTGATGATGTAACAAAAATTTATGACACATTAAGTTCCTAAATACACACAAAGATTATACTAAAATAATACCAGAAAAGGAAATACGTGTATTTGGATATATCTATACATTGGGATAAAATTCAAGGGCTATGTCTGTATTTTTTAATGGATTGTGTAATGACTTCAGAGTCTTATCACATATATTGAATGTATATATATGTGTCTGCTAATTAAGTCATATCTTTAAAACTTAGAAAATTTTTATAGGTTTAGAATGGGAAAGTATCTATTGATGGAGTCCTGGCACCAAATAATTTTGGTGATTGGAGAACTAAGATGCTCTCTTCCTAATGTTCCCATTTGGAATCTTAGCTGAAAAGAAAGGGAAAGTGGATGGGGAATCACATTGTAATCCAGCACTGCGTTCCCTCTCTCCTGGGGGATCTCACTGCAAATCACTGAACACTGGCATTCCTTCGTTTCTACTTCTTTGCTTCACTTCTCTGTGACAACCCTCCCCCAACACCACCCATGTATTTAGTCAGAGTTTATAAATATAAACACGTCCTCTTTTCTAGGCTCCAGGCCATCTATCTTAGGCCTCCAATGTTATAATGATGATTAACCTACATTTTATACACACACACACACACACACTCATACAAAATCTGTAATGCATACGTATATACGTACACATACATAATGCATATAGAAACACACACGTTTATAGACTTGAATATACACACATACATTCTCTTTATGTATAACTGCATATATAGTGACAGTTATATATACTCTATAGTTTTGAAGTTACATGATAATTATATTCTGGCTCTATTGGAAAGTTAGAAAAATTCCACGTTTTCAGCCCCTACATTGTATCAGAGACAACGACAACAAAAGAATAATTTTGTGATTTCTGTGGCTTCTCTGCCCATATATTTATAAGGAAATATTGTCCTATGATTTCATTTCAGAGTCGACAGTTTTATTGCTATCTGCCATCATGGTACGCTTAGAGTTTTCCTATATTTGATTTCTACTATTCTCGCTTCTTCGTCTGTCTCTGGTTTGCCGTAATGACAGTGAGAACTAACTACTCATCCAATTTCTCTGCAAGCAGCTACTAGACTGAGTGGGGGAAAATAACACATTTTATGCATGACTGATTGCATAAACCCTTCATTTTGGAGAAACAAGCCTCAAATGAGTAATTTATTTATAGAAATGAAAACCAAATAAATAATTTCTTGTTTTCAAGGAACAAATGAAAGACAATCTCATATCCAAACACATTTTTCTTTTTTTAAATCCAAAATGAAAGGCCAAGAAGATGCTGTAACATCATGCAAGAAGTTATACTTTACTAAGATTCTAAAAAATTAAGAAAATTACATGTTAAATTTATTATAAACACCTGTTTTACAGTTTTCATATTCCTTTGATAAGAAGAAGGGATCTGTGGACATTTTGGGCCAGTAGTCTGCCTTATTAGTATTAATTTATGCCTACTGTTTGTATTAACAGGATTGATATTTGCAGTTTTATTTGCTTCTAATTATTAAGAATTCTTTTTTTTTTTTTTTGCCATCCGTGTTTTGAACAACAGAAAACATTTGCCAGGTTTTTGCATAAGAAGCATGTGTCTAAAAATACGTAACAATTTATTATGAAGTATAAATTTTATTAATGGCTTAAGTATAAATAGCAAGTTTATATTTTGGAAAATGATTTTTCTTTTCCTATATTCAATTGGCTAAATGTAAGTAATTTCTTTAATCGCGGGAAAATTAATGGGAAAATTTGAGACACCGCTAAATAATGATCGTGCTCACACCAATTATCCTCACTGTACTTTATAGTTTACTAATAACCACCTCAATCAAGGTGTCTTTCACTGAAACAAATCACTCAACTTTATTTCAGTTATAGTTTGTAATGACCCATTGAAGGATAATATACTCCCCTAATTAGGAAGCGATGTGAACACAGTGTGAATGAGGCTGATGTGAAGCAGGGGGGAACGAGGAATTTCTGTCTGATCTACTTAGTATTCAGGGGCACACAACGTTTTCCAGGCTCAGCCATGTGCTGAACTCATTGCCACAAGCTCTGTCTGACGGCAAACACCACTAGACCCCCTCCCAAATTCTTGGGCCAGCCTTGCTGCTTTCAATCTGCGGGGACACCTTGTGGATAAAGAGGAAGGCTTTGCTTGGAAGGCATCCCCTCCCCCACCTTATCTCCTAGTGTCGTTTTGTCCTCTATCTACACTTGAATGTGCTGGCAATAAACCTGTTTTGATAAGCAGAATTTGCAAATCTGGCCTCTTGGGCTGAGATTTCACATCAATATTTGTGGCCAACATCTGAATGGAGAAGAGGGTCCCAAGTGCACGGTCCTCTCCCCTAACTGTCTTTCATCATAGTTAGTACCTTATTCAATGTGATTCCAGATGCCTGGGGAGGACTGCGGAATCATGCTGATAAGATGATAAAGAGCAAAATTTATCTCATTTTTTGAAGGAAATCCACTTAGATTTGTATGTTTAAGAACACACTGCCGTTTAGCCATCTTGTATTCTTAAACATGCAGAAAAATAGCTGTTTGGCAAGGTAGCATGTTTAAGAATAAATGAACCCAGTTTGTTTATTTAAATCTTGTCTTGTTCCAGAGAGGATTTAAGGCAGCTGAACAAGGTGGGTAAGCATATCGAATAATGTTTAATAAATAGTTAGCAACCAGAAACACGGTGGATAGGAATGAATCGGGCACAGGGCTTCAGGTCTGTTACCACAAGGCAGAAAGGACCCTTCAGGGTCCCAATTCCCAACAAGGTTAAACGACCTGAGCAAATCTGTGCCCCAAAAAGGATGATGTCAGTAGATGGAGAGAGCCCCATGATTTCTCACACTCGATCATCCCCTCAGAATATATGGCAGAAACCTTGGATCATGCTCTCCACTCAGTATTCATTTATTGTCCTAAGAGATCATACGTCACACTGTTCCCCTCAGGGTCAAGAGCAGGCTGGAGACAGACAGGTTCCAGTCTCTTTCTTACATACGGGTGTTTATTTCTTCCAAATAGTAATACATTGAACCTCTTTTTATATTTAATCTCCAACCCTGAACTCAGCATTTTTGATAAGTTGGCCCCTGGTCAACCTTACCCATATAATTAAAAATTGACTTTTCATTCCCAAGACAGAGGTAAAAGAATGGATTCGACCTTTTTTCCCAATATTTCTTTGCATGTGAAATATGTTCCACACCTGCAATTCTTCTCCTCCACAAAGTGTTCTTCCTCTCACATTTTCTCTTCTGCAGAAGAAGCAACAAAGTTAAATGGGCCCTTAAGTCACAAGACACCAAAAGCCATTTCTGACCCTCAGATTGCTCATTGTGCAAACAAGCAGCTTTTGTGACTTCTGGGAAACCCTCAGAGTCTTAGTTTCCTCAGCGGTCTGGGGAGATAAGAACGTCTGCCCCACAGGACTGTTGCAAGAGCTAAAAGTTCCAAAGATTTTTCAACCCCCTCTCACAATGCCTGGTACAGAGAAGATGCTCAACAGGGGCTAATTCTTGGGGTGTCTGGGTGGCTCCGTCGTAAAGCGTCTGCCTTCTGCTCAGGTCATGATCCCAGGGTCCTGGGATCCAGCCTGCTTCTCCCTCTCCCACTCCCCCTGCTTCTGTTCCCTCTCTCATTCTCTCTCTCTCTCTCTCTCTGTCAAATAAATAAATAAAAATCTTTTAAAAAACAAAAAAAAAAGGTGCTAATTCTCTCCTTTTCTCTAGGCTCTTCCCCTCCCTGAAAACTTGAAGGGGGAGAGAAAGATTTACTCTGAACTTAAGGCCACCTAAATCTTTATTCAAATATCCCTCTGTTTGATTTTTTTAAATAAGTAACACATTGATTTTTTTAATAGAGGCTTCATTACATAGGCATAATTGATTAAGTCACTGGCCATTGGAGATTTTTTAAATTATCTTAAACTTTAAATCTGGAGATGTTTCAGCCTGGAATAGAACCACCATGTCGTGGTAGCTGGCTTTAAGGTAGTCAAGCTCTGTTGCACATTTTAAGAATTAAAAAAAAAAAAAGATCAAAAGGGAAAATTTTCGGGGCCCCAAGTGGCTCCACCAGTTGGTTTGTGTCTGACTCTTGGCTTCGGCTCAGGTCATGATCTCAGGGCCCTGGGTTGGAGCCACCTGTCATGCTCAGCAGGGAATCTGCTTGTGGATTTCCCCTCTCCTGCCTCTGCCCCTCCCCCTGTTGGTGCACACTTTCTCTTTCAAATAAATAAATCTTTTTAAAAAAGGGGAAATTATCTGGCTACCATAGGACACTGTGCTTTCAGGCTGAGAACTGAAATGAATTCATTGCAAAGTACATTTTAAAGAAAGGCCACACACACTTGGTTGTGATGAGCACTGGGTCTTGTACGTAAGTGATGCATCACTAAATTCTACTCCTGAAACCAATATTACACTGTGTGTTGACTAACTGGACTTTAATAAAAACTTGAAAGAAAGAAACAGAAAGAAAGAGAGAGAAAGAGAAAGCAAGAAAGAAAGAGAGAGAGAGAGAGAGAGAGAGAGAGAAAGGCCATCTAGAGGAGTGGTCTTCACCCCCCTTCCCTCCCCAACCCTCCCACCCCAAAGGGGCTCTACTTACATCCAACCTCAGAGCAAACTCCCATGTCCTTTCGAAAGTGGAAAGAAGTCTTTCTAAATTCTGCCTCTATTTCTCTTTTGTTCTTATAGCTGCATATCCGAACAATTACTGTAATTGTTTATTGGCAAGAACTAAGAAGGAACTGAAAGAATTACATGGGTCTTAAAGAGAATGAAAAGTGACTTTTGAAGTAAAGAGAGACACAATAGATTTAAATCTTAGAAAATGCCCCACAGTGCTCTGAAGAACCACGATGAAGTTTACCATCTCCTTATATTTCTCTCTCGGCTGAACAGAACTGACTCCAGCATTAATAATCGAAACAAACAAAAAAGATTTCTTGTTTTATTCACTTATTTATTACTATCCTAATACTTTCATCGCTTATATGTAACATTTTCGTTGCGTTAAAAGTAAAATAAACTATAGAACTGAGCTGGGAAACAAACCAGTCTTTCATAATGCTGTTTCAATGTTTAAAGAAATCCTTCTAATTGAGAGAAGAGTGACATAAAAATTTGAAACAGAGCCTACTTAAAAGTTTGGAGCTACTTATATTGAGTCATGTTTCTATGGGGATAAAGCAGAATTCATTGTTGGTATCTAAAGCATCTTTCCCTTCGTTAGCATGATAGAATCCCTTAGAACAGTGCTGTCCAGTAGAAATATAATAAGCGCCACATGTGTAATTTTACATTTCCTAATAGCCATATTTTAAAAAATAAAAGGAAATAAGATTAATTTTAATAATATATTTTATTTCATTGGATTCCTAATTTAACCCAAAGTATTATCATTTCAACATGAAATCAATAGTTTTAAAAAAAATTACTTGTGATGTATTTTACTCTTTTTTTTTTTTTAATCCAAGTCTTCAAAATCTGGTATGTATTTTATCCACATCTCAGTTCAGACTAGGGACATCTCAAGTGCTCAGTGGACACATGTAACTGTGGCTACTGCATGGGACAGCACAGCTCTAGAAATGTTTGCCTCTTCTCTGTGCTATGAATATATCAGTTTTTCCCTAATTTTGGTCTTAATTGCATTGTATATTTTCAAAAGTTAAAAGTTTGTCTGAATTTTGAGTCATCATTTATTTCTCTATCTACATTTAGGGGGGAAAGATTGACACACTGCAGGAGCCAAACACACAAGCACACTTTTGACTGATGGTTAGAAGGGCCATCCTGGTTCCATCCTTTATAAAATAAGGGGGTATGGTATTTCCAGTTAGGTCATCTATTTCAACATACCATGGATGTGTGGTTCTAGAAATCATAACTGTTCCTCTGCAGGGCATCCCAGTGACAGACATATATTGAAATCTGCTAAATGTGGAAATCTGGGGAAAAGATAGTTATCAGAATCATAGAATCTTATAGCTTGAAAGATTCCCTAGAGGATATCCTTTCCGGCCCTCATATTTTACAGTTGAAGAAACTGAGGCCTAGAAAAGTAAAGAAACATGCCAACGGCCACAGGACTTATGAGAAACACAGAAGAAATAGACACTAGATTTCCTGGCTCCGAGTTTAGAGTTATTTTATTTTTTCAATAATGAGAACTGATTCAGTGATTGCTCCCATACTTAGGTGATTACCAAAGCTGTATTTCTCACCCCCATACTGTTTTGGAAGAGGTCTGTTTCTCCATTTATACTCAGAATTTTTAAATAAAATTTAGCTCCTCAGAAACCATTGATATAAAGCTGTGAAATGATATAAAAGATCACCCCCTGAGGTCTATGAAAACAAATGTTGATAAATCAATGGTTAATAAACCCAACTTTAAAAGCAAGGTGAGGGGCACCTGGGTGGTGCACTCGGTTAAGTGTCCGACTCCTGGTTGCAACTGAGGTCATGATCTCCGGGTCTTGAGATCAAGTCCCGTGTTGGACTGACCCTGTGCTCAATACAGAGTCTGCTAGAGACTCTCCCTCCCTCTGCCCCTCTCCTCCTCTTTCTCTCTCAAATAAATAAATAAATCTTTAAAAAAAACTCAAACCTAAAAATAATAAAATAAAAATTAGGTGAATTTAGGGTCTGCTCTGATTATAACAAAATGCGTGACTTGCAGGTGCTGTTTCTCTTATCCACATGGACAGTTTAAAGATGGTGCATGTGATGAAAAGTGAAAAATCTGACAAGGCAAATGCATACTAGTCATTTTAAAACTCACTTACACAAAAGATATATATGGATAGAGTCACAGAGGAATCCATAGCTCTTTGGCGCTGGGATGAAACACGCATTCCTGTTTCACTAAAAATTCACTTTATCAAGGGACGGACTGCCCTCTCTCTAGTACAGGGAAAAAAAGGCACATGATTTTAACACAGACAATTCTTCAAACGGTCTTTTAGATAAATGAATAGAATTTCACTGTCTTTCTCTTTTTATTCACATCAATTCGTTACTTGTGAATTTTTCTGCAAAGGGGGAAATGAATTGGAGCAGCAGGTCTCAAAGTATGGGCTGATGAACACTCAGTCCTCTGGGGTGAAACAGGGGCCCGCGGATGTAGCCGTCTGTGAAATGGCGCTCTTGGGGTCTCTGTCCCATGCTCTACGACACAGTCTAGCTTCATCAAGGCTAAGAGAAGTTCTGTGGTTAAAAAGCAAGAAAAAAATTCGTCCCCTTTGTTTTAATCCAGATTTACCCAAGTGACTTGATGAGAATTTTTTTCCTCTGTAGCATCTACAAATTATAGATCCCATGCAACTACATTTTCATGGAACACACTTCTAGGAAATGCCAGCTTTGTGTATTTTTTCTTCAATCTGGGGGAAAAGAGACAAGCAAACACAGCGTGCCAGACCAGAAATATTAGTTCATGGAGGGCAGTGAGGGAATATTTTCACCAACATCAGTGCCTGAGGCATCTTGACCTTCACTTAGAGACAAAGTGTGGTTGGACACAGCCAGATCACTCAGGGCATTCTGAGAGCAGAAAATATGATGCTGAGTAAATGACACCTTCACCTTATATCCCATGAAACTCCATCAAGAATTCTGCCCTCCCTCTTTCCTTTATGAAAACCTCAATCTTCTCAGCCCCACTGCCAAGAAAAAAACACAGTAATTTTTGTTTACTAATATGAGCTAGTTTCTCCCACAATTAGAAAACATAATGCTACTGGGTGTTATATGCAACTAAAGAATCATTGAACACTATATCAAAAACTAATGATGTACTGGATGTTGGCTAACTGAACATAATAAAAATAAAATAAAATAAAAATTTAAGAAAGAAAGCATAATGCGAGGTAGGATTTGTTCTGATTATTCTCCATGCTCATCTGGCAACACAGTGAAAAGTAAGAGTGTGTAAGTATAGTGTCACTCTAACTTGTGTTTAATAGAGTTGAACAGTATGAAATGGCTTTCTTTTTCTTCAATTGCTACATTCTTTCATGCTCTCTTGAGTATATCTTCCTCACTCTATTTATCCTGGGCGACTTCTGTAACTTCCCGGTTGCCGTGTTATCTTGTAGTCAAGGCTAGTCCTGTTCAATAAGTTCCAATGTCATGGGACGCCTGGGTGGCTCAGTCTGGTTGGGCGACTGCCTTCAGCTCAGGTCATGGTCCCAGGGTCCTGGGATCGAGTCCCACATGGGGCTCCTTGCTCACTACTTCTCCATCTGCCTGCTCTGCCTGCCACTCCCCCCGCTTGTGATCTCTCTCTCTCTCTCTCTCTGACAAATAAATAAATAAAATCTTTAAAAAAGAAGAAGAAGAAGAAGAAGAAGAAGAAGAAGAATTTCCAATGTCAGATCTGACAAACTCTCTTACTCCTTTGGCCTCGGTCAGGCTGCAGTGCCAGGAACATGGGTCGGACCCAAATTATCTGCCTCCATTCCCACCAGTCTTCTGGTTCTCAACCTTCATCGCCAAGTGCAGAGAAGAGAGAGATCAACAAAGCATGGGTCTCTTGTCTTACTGGCCATGGTGTCTTTGACTATCAACACTGTCTGTGGGGCAGACATTCAGATAAAGCTCTCCCATGAGACCCAAGTGGCGGGAGTGTTCCAGGCATCCAACAAGGGTCCCCCAATTGCCGTTTCCTAGGGTAAGAGATCTACTCCAGCTCAACCTCTTCCAACCTTTGTGTTTAGATCTTCTTGTGGTCTCTTGCTGTTTGGATCCCATCATCCAGAAAGCATTCCTCTTGGATAGAACACAGGCATAAAAGCCTATGGTCAGGCTTTCTTCTGAAGTGTGCCATTAACTCGTAGGATAATTGTGCTTTTAAGGGGTTTGTAATTACTGGGGGTAATGCCAGTTGTTGTAAGAGATAAATCTGAAATCTTCAGTGGTTTAACCCAGAAGACATTTACACCTTTTTAAAATAAAGCCCACAGAGAATGTACTTGGATTGATGATGATGTCTTCTGACATCCTGGCTCCTTTTGTCTTACAGCTCTGCCCTCCTCTGCAGCCCTGGAATTCTCAGCACTAACATTTCCTCACAATCCACTGAAAGATCCCAATCACATGCTCACCTCTAGCTGTAAGGCAGGCTGGACACAGTAATCTAGCCACGTGCCCCGGAGGAAAAAGGAATGCTTTGGTGATGCCACAGTCTCTGCTATAGGCTTGTTTTCCTCTTCTTTTACCACTTTCCATTTAAAAGAATCCCTGGGATCCTCTTAGCCTCTCATATAGACCACCAACCTCTTTCCCCCTAGAAATCAGACAGCATCCCACCACACAGGCACATCTTTTTTTTTCCTGTTGGCCCAGTGGCATGTGGAGACCAAAAACCACATAGCAGTCTCAACATTCAATTAAATCGACCTACTGTTATGTCCCTGATTGGAGGCATTATTTTTTCATTCTGAGATCTTTGAATGAGCAAAGCTCAAATCTGTGAGACTGGGAAACAAGATATTTGTAAGTGAGATTTAGACGTAATAATGAGAGCTGCCATTCTATTCCAGGAATTCTTTTATGGAGAAACCACCACATGTTTTTCACTAGATCAGAGCATCCTGCAGGACAGGAACCCAATCTCACAATGATGTCTCCCATTGTGTTATGGATCCGTTGCAACTATAACAAGGTTGTCAGTTGGCTGATCCACCCTTCTAGAAGGCCAGCTGCTTCAGGAGAATGAGGTAGATGGTAACATCAGAGAATCCCATGGGCATTCACCCAGTAGTTTGCTTTTTTTTTTTTTTTTTTTTTTTCCTTCCTGTAAAAGAAGTTTCTTATTCAGAGCAATCCTGGGTGGCTTACTATGATGGCAGCAAATCTGGCGGTGTAAGTCCACAGATGGTCGTAGTGGCAGGGTCATGGTGTGCAGGGAAAGCAAAGCTATACCCAAGATAAATGTCTATTCCAGGAGGGAAGAGATCAGATAGAACTGAACTGCAACCAAGTTGCTTCCTGGTCCTTCTTACAGAATAGGAAAAATTTTTTTGGATTTTGTTGACAATATATACCATATTTTGACATTATGCTCTAATCCATTCTCTGCTGAAGCTGTAAAGCTTTGGAGAAGTCCCAGGCAAGTAAATCTCTTTACTCTTTTTTTTCTTTTAAGATTTTATTCATTTATTTGACAGAGAGAGAGAGAGATCACAAGCAGGCATAGAGGCAGGCAGAGAAAGGGGGGTGGGGAGCAGGCTCTGTGCCAAGCAGAGAGCCCGATGGGGGGCTCAATCCCAGGACAATGAGATCATGACCTGAACTGAAGGCAGAGGCTTAATCCGTTGGATTAAGGCTTAATACCGTTGGAAAAGATAAACTCAAGAACTGAATCTGTACATTAGCTCGCTGATTCCTGAGATGGAAGCACTGTAATAGGAGGAGTCAAGTGGAAGTGGAAGTCAATGGAAACCCCTCTCTCTAACAAAGTAAACCAAAAGAAATACCATACCAGTGGAGTTTCAGAGATAGGCAACCATCAAAAGTGTGAAGAATTTGGGATCTCTCTTTGCACAAAGTAACTCTAGTAAATGGCTACAAGACTCTTGGGGAAGGCTTGGATCTACAGAAAGTCTGATCTCAAAGATTTCAAATCTCTTCTTATCTATAGTTACTAGGTCTAGGAATTGTCTGAAGTCTTAGAATTCTGTTAGTGGCTTGGCCTCTGTATGGGATGACTCTCTTACCAAATCTACGGGGTTTTTCAGCTCTACAGATCAAGGAAGAATTAGTAAACTATCTATTTCAGGCCTGAGATCTCCGTGATCCATTAGCCACCCCCAAAGCTTTCTGCAGGTCACCTGTCTTTGATCACCACTCTGGCCGAGGTGTCTGTTAGATGTCATGCCCACCTTGTCTCTTGAAGTCATATATTACATATTGCCTCCACCATCCTGGCAGCATATAATCACTGTGGCAACTAGGAAGTCCATTTCTTTCTTTCTTTCTTTCTTTTTAAGATTTTATTTATTGATTTGACAGAGAGAGAGATCACAAGTAGGCAGAGAGGCAGGCAGAGAGTGGGGGGAAGCAGGATCCCCACCAAGCAGAGAGCCTGATACGGGGCTCGATCCCAGGACCCTGGAATCATGGCCCGAGCTGAAGGCAGATGCTTAACCCACTGAGCCACCCAGGTCCCCAAGAAGTCCATTTCAAGAGTAGCATCACCATAGTCATCACCAGCCTACAGAGAACAACTCCTTGGCATTTAGCGAGAATGCTGGTATATTTTCTGAATATATCAAGGAAAGGAATATTCTCTGGGACACCTAAAAGGTGGCTGGGAAGCTGTCTAGTTAAGGTAGATGAATAGTAACAAAATATAAATCCACTTTGACTTCCTATCTCCCTAAATCCTTCTACTGTGTTATACCAATGCCTCTCTGGCCTCTCAACTTCCTTCAACTGGGAACACTGCAGCCAGTTTTGAGTCAGAACCAAGAATATTGGGTAAGTGCACCAGACCCAGTCTACACTTGTGTCCCTCCTTACCTGCTTGCTGTAACACCTTCAGGACCCATTCAAGCACATATTCCTTAAAAGCGTGCAGTTCTTTTCTGTGAGAGACTTCTTCTGTTGAACCTGATTTTGTAATTGGCCCCATGGAGGCCACTGAGGTCCAGCACTGGACACAGGCCTAGAGGCAATGATGCTTGGTAAGGTGGGGACCCGGGAGAATTGTCATCCCTTGTAGGGCAACTACCCCAACTTTGGGTCACTAGGCTGTCTTCGAGCAAGACTGTTTCAGTTTCAACAGAACAAGGAAGCGCTGCTTTTTCCAGCCAGGGAGACACAGGGAGCAACTGAGTTTTGGGGATATTTAGGTCATCTGAATCTTCAGTGTCTCTGAAGATTTTAGCGAAAAATAGCTCTTTCAGTTTCTTTGTAGCCCCCTCCTCCTGAGGATTCAGACCTGAGTCCCTAAGGGGACAAATCCAAACGGCAGCATCATGCCGTGCTCAGAATTGTCCTTCTCATGTGATGGCTGAGACTTCATTACAGGTTCAAGCTTGTCTGCTTGACGCTTCCCTCCCTGAAGACAATTTCTCTCCTGGGAGGCATCATGGTGTCTCATGCCCGCAGACTCTGGGCAGGCTGACCCCAAGAGTCTGCCAGGCACATCTAGACCAGTCGAAATCCCAGAGGTAACCACAGCTCATGCTCAAACCTGGACCTCTGCTACAAAACTTTAAAACAAACTCAGTATCTTATCCACTCGCTGGTCAACATAATCCAATCAAAGGCATCTCATGAAAATGTGCAAAAGAAATGTTTGCTCCAGACTGCATTTACAGGGTTGGCACCAAGCCTATAAATACCACTTTTAAAGGAGAAGTTCATGACGTGAATTTGATAGTTTTAAAGTTCATTTCATTTTATGACAGTTTCAGACTGATTTTGTGCAGACTTGTTTTTATGGTCAAATCAAACTCTAAGTGCTAGATTACCTGCCAGAGAAGATAAACGTGCTGCAGTGACTTAATTTTGATGACATATTTATATATTTTTAAATTTTAGTTATCATGGAGAGTTTGCTTATTTTTCCTAACTGAATTAAGCCAGATTTGTGTCTAGTAAGGAAGAAGACCTTTCCTAACCCAGTTGAAACTCAGTTACCAAGAAACACGGGCAACAAGGATGTGGGTTCAACTCCCATCAAGCGCTGAACACATAAATGGCTCGAAGGCTCCCCCCACCCCCATGGAAAAGATAAAAGGGATCAGAGTGAGGATTTGGAGAGATTACCTAGAGGCAGGCTCTGCTGTTGCCAAGTCCCCACCCACTTTTGTAAGAGAGGCTGCCACCTTCCAATCCTAAACCAATCAGGAGAGACTTGAGTATTCAAAGAGACAACCACGGAACCAACCAGATTGTTGTGAGAGGACCCCTGTAGCTGCGAGACACAAGGGGAGTTCGTTCCAAACTCCTGGAGGAGAGAAAGCAGGCCATCAACGGAGGTCTGAGACAGGGGCTGCCTCACTATTTAGGCGACAGATCTGGGGCATTCCAAGGGCTTTGTCAGGATATGGATGTGAGTGCTTCCTGGGGATACACGTGGGCCAAAGGGGAAAGAACTGGTGGGTTGGAGGTGGGGGAGGGGGGGTCATTGGGCTTCATACAATAGAGCTGCCCGGAGGAGCAAGGTGACCTCAGCAGGAAGAGTGTAAAAGTGTTCAGAGGCTGTGCGTGGTCATCTTAGTCCATCCTGAATAGACTATACATGCCTGTAGCAAGGGGACTATAGAAAAGGGGCCAGAAGTAAGGGAGCTCAGAGGAGCCCATCAAGGTTCCCCAAGAGAGGAAAGTTCATTTTAATCATATACCTGTGCTACCCAGAAACATCAGTTGGAACAATCTGACAGGCCCAGAAAGCATAGAGTACTGTTTATTCATTACCTTAACCTTCCTCCCTACTAACAACTTCAGCATTGACAGGCGGCGGGCCCCGAAGCTAATGAATTAGGCGCTCAGGGCTGGGAGGCTGGGAGCAGAAGGGCCATGTCCCTTCACTTCCAGCAGGAAACAAGCCCGAGCTGAGAAGGGAAGATTTATACAAAGACAAGTTTGGTTTGATCATCACATGCGTAGGAAAGTCTCTTCACTGAATTGAGTCCATCTATGAAGTAAGAAAGGCCAAATACGTCACGGGTCCCCAGAACAAGTCAGTATCACTTTCACTGCATAAAATGTAAACAAACAGCAGGAGTTAAGCTCAGCCCTCACAGAGGTTGCCCATATTCTTCCTCTCTTTCCCCATCTCTCTCTTTTTCCCTCTATCTACCTTATGGGCCTTTATCCAGAGTGAAATGTTAACATGTACCATCGTTATCTCTATAATTCTTCAACCTGTGTGGCCCAGAGCACAGGGTTAAAAAGGTTGATGGTGAACAGAGGACACTTTGGGGTTTTATTTTTACGTTGGATAGTTGTTGAAAACATCAAGGTACTTGTACCCCTTCAAATCCATATTCTTGTATCCTTTGGGTAAATACCCAGTAGTGCAATTGCTGGATGAAAGTCAAGTTCTATTTTTAACATTTTGAGGAACCCCCATACTGTCTTGCTCCACAACTGTCTTGCCCCAGTAGTACAAGAGTGTTCCTCTTTTTCCAAACCCTCACCAGTATCTATTGTTTGCTGTGTTGTTGGTATTAGCCAATCTGACAGGTGTGAGGTGATATCTCATTGAAGTTTTGATTTGCATTTCCCTGATGATGAGTGATGTGGAGCATCTTTCCATGTATGTGTCGACCACCTGTATGTCGTCTTTGGAGAAATGTCCATTCATGTCTTCTGCCCATTTTTTAACTGGATTATTAGTTTTTGGGGTGTTCAGTTTTATAAATTCTTTACATATCTTGGATATTAACCCTTTATCAGATATGTCATTTGCAAGTATCTTCTCCCATTCCATAGGTTGCTTTTTAGTTTTGTTGACAACAGGCAGTTTATGGAAAGAGCCCAAATGTCCATCAGCTGATGAATGGATAAAAAATGTGGCATCCATATATAATGGAATATAACTCAGCCATAAAAAAGGAATGAAATCTTGCCATTTGCAATGACATGGATGGAGCTAAAGACTCCATCCATGGAGGAGGAAGGGGAAGAAACAGAGAGACAAACCAGGAAACTGACTCCTAACTAAAGATACAAAATCGAGGGTTACCGGAGGGGAAATGGGCGGGGTGATAGGTTAAATGAGTGATGGATATTAAGGAGGGCCCTGGTTGTGATGAGCACTGGGTATTGTATGTAAGGGACGAATCACTCAATTCTACACCTGAAACTAATTTTACATTATACCTTAACTAACTGGAATTTAAATAAAAACTTGAAAAAGAAAAAAAAAAATATCTGGATAGCTGTTTAACCTGTCAGGGTGACAGAAAGTTGAGAACTACACAATGATTTTATTATTTATATCATGGAATTATTTACTTATTTATGAAACAATAATATATTATCATCTTGGAATTTTTTTTTTAACTTATGAGAAAAGTTATTTAGCCTCAGGGAAGACCTGGTTGTCTACCCAGCCACCCAAAGCATGTTTTTATCTTCCTTCCCACTTAATCTGCAAAATTACCCACAAGACTCTTGGGGTGAAATTCAGCATATGCCATAATTTCTACAGCAACCCTCCTGACTCTAAGACTATCTTAATGTTTTCTTAAAGGACATCAAAATAGGGATGGGTAAGGACCAACACAGATTGGCATATGTTTTGCCATTAAATATCTTTGACTTCTTTTTTTTCACTAAGGAATGAAATGTTGTTCCCTCCATTCCCTTCCCCCACCCCCACTGCACCCTGTTTCTCAGCCAAATCAACCAAATTTTTAAATTAAAATGGCAAGGAGATACCTTAAGAGAGAACCTTCCCTGCCTATATTTCACTATAGAATGAGATAGTGTGGTCAGAGAAAGGGAGCTCTGCCTACCATCAGTACAAGGGCACTAGGGAGCAGAGTTTACGGATGTCCAAGTTGTCTGGTTTCTGTCCTGTGTGCCCCAGGCCAGCCATTCTCATGCCCCACCAGGTCCCGGAGGTCGGGCAAAGCCATCATGTGAAGGTAACATGTGAGGGTCAGGTTTATGAGATTTGAGGGGCAAAAATGATTTCGGTAATAAAACACTTTAGATCTATTATTCAGCAGAATGCAAAATGTGCTTAGATATTTAAAATCAAACTGAAGACCTGAATACATTTCACACATTGGATCCTACCAGCATCCCTCTGAGGGATCTTGATGCAGTACCTTTCTGCAGAAAAGTTCGAGGGGCAAGTTGCTCTCATAGCTGAAAGGTTATGATGCAACCGAAAAGCATCTCCAAAGCTATCAGTCCCTTAGACCTTCACCAAACTATAACCTCATAACAGCTACCATGCATCCACTCCCTCCAAACACCCAGTCACTTCGTCCCACATCAGTACCCTAGGGCCTGAACATGAACATCCTCAGTTTGAAGGTGAAAAGTCTAAAACTTTAAAAGGGTAACTAAGGTCCAACGTCATATGAGTTAAAAAAAAAAGTTCACCCTATACCTGGCTGATTGCAAAGCCCATTCTCTTAGTCGGAATGCTCTGGATGCTTCTCTCTGGTGGCATATTGGTTTGCTGTTCCCACACCAACTGGAGAGGACCGCCTCAGACGGCCAGGGATGCTGTGGCAGGTGGCTTGGTGTCTCACAGGGCAATTGCAATAACAGTCTTTCACCAAACACATAAAGTGCCAAAGTCATTTCTCTTTAGTTATAAGCAGTGGGAAATGTTGTGCGTGCAGACAGCAATCTGTTGAGCTACGAAAAGTGGCGGTTCATTCTATTTTTTAGAAAGTTTTCACAAAAACAAATACTCTTCAGTTGGTGGGAGCATTTCAAGACATGAAAAATTTCCAAGTGCTTGCTTATGGAATTTATGACCTAAGCTTCATGATGTCTCCTATCTTGTTCTTAGAGGAGTTTTTCAAATTTATAGAGTGTGGCTTACTCTAATTGTATTAGAAAAATCAAAGCTCCTCTAAAACTGACCTGCAGTCAAACAGACACAAGCAGGGAAGCCAACTACAACCAGAGAAAGAGTCATGAGAGATCATTTATTTTGCTAAAATCTTAGAGATTTTTCCATATGGTTCGATGTTGCTGAGTTCTTTTAAAAACGAAAAGGCTGTCTTACATAAACAAAGGTGCCTAGCCAACATAAGGAAATTGTTTTAAAGGCTTGAATTAAATATGTATGCTATATATTTCTTCTTTTAAGCAATTACACTCTTCACTCTGGCCTGGGAGGCTTTCTTCTTAATGATATTAAAACGAGGAAAAAGATTCATTGGCATGAATATGATATTTAACTGTTCAAATTAAAAGCAGACCTCAAAGCAGTCTTTCAAAGCAAGTATTTGAAATAACTTTTCTGTGAACTAAGCTGGTAATGACTTGGGGGGTGGGGGGAACCACTTCTCTGTCCTTTTTCCACTCCTATCCAACTACTCTGGGCCAAGGTATTCCCTGCTAATCATACATATTTTATTTTCATCCAACTTACCAGGCACCTTAATTTAAAAAAGAATCCAATAGTAAAGTACTTACTCAACACGATGAAAGTTCCCTTGCTTGTGCAATTTCTACTTCATGACAGCCTTCAATTTATACAGTTCTTTTCATCTCCTTACTTTGAGGACTTGTTTTAGACTATAATTATTCTTGAGACTCCAGGTTAACACAACCATTAAATCTTGGATGGGGGATGATAAATTGGAGGCTAACAAGTTGTACTGATCTTTTTCTGAGACTTCTTCTTGTTTGAACTCAACCACCATAAAGCAACACGAAGAAACATCTACATTCTGGAAAGCAACACACACACACACACACACACACACACACACACACTCACACACATATAATCATACTGCCCCCCCCCCACCAAGTGTAGATATTATAAAAGATTGTGGATTATCTCTTGAAAATAATTAATTTCTACTGGCTCTTGGCAGGTGATTTTGGGGAAAATTTCTAAATAAGACAAATTGCACATTTGGTGGCTTTAGCCATTATGAAAAGATCTTCATCTTCCCCTCCAATCCCCCAAGGGGAAACCATTGACTTGGTGTTCCTTTAAAATAAAGATAACATGGGAGGCCAAGGGCTTTTCTTTTCTATAAATAAAAATCCTTAAATAAGATTATTTTCATCTTCATTTTCAAAAATGACACATCAGAACTTTATCAAAACTTCCAGAGCAAGCAAAATAGAGATTGTACCCAATTCCCTCTTTTCCCATAGAGCTGAAGCTGCATTTTTATAGATATTTCAGTCCATATCCATCAGAAATTCTGGAACAAAAATCCCGTATTGGGGACCTTTAATGCAGTTCCTTTGCATCTTAATTAATGATTGCCCATGACCTTGTGCACCAAATATTGCACTTCTGGCATTATTTGTAGTTGGCTGAGATTCAATTAATTGAAATTTTTTGCTGTTGCTAAAGAAAATGTGAAACAGAGTATTTATAACCATGGATACCTGATTTTTATTTACAGTCATCTGAAATAACTTACACATCCATGACACAGCTGCAACATCTTCTAAGGTTGGGGTATCCTAAGCACTTGACTCTCAAAGATGCCTTTAAAGTGTTGAAATATATATTTACATATATATTATGTACATATTTTTTTTCTTCCTAAGGAAAAAAAATGCCCATTTTACAAAAAATTTCTAGCGTGTTTTGGGAAAAAAAAAAATCAGTCACCTTAACGTCCATTCATCAGTTGCTAATCAAATAATTCCTAATCCTTCAAATGGAACTATAGCTGAGTTTGACAGTAGTTTATAGGACTAAATTATATTTTGGCTTCGTTTTAATATCCAGGGAAACTCATTTCATAATTGGTAGGTGTGCAAACATGCTGGCACTTCACGTTCTTATTTTCTTAGGAAGAAATTCATTAGAAAATTCTATTTCCCCTGCCAGCTGAGATTGCAGAGCAAGTTGGTGGTAGGCTTAAGTATCTACCATGCTTTTCTCTAGACATAAAGTTTTCTTTAAAATGAAAATGATATATAGAAGAAAAAAAGGTTTTTTTGTTTTGCTCTTTATGTAGGCTGCCTTTTATGATCTTTTGACTTCATGCTTTTTACTGACATTAAATGGCCCAAAGACTGTAGATTATGATACGTGCTATTCTTACACTCCCTAAGATCAGCTCTCTGTAAGCAATGAAGGACCTTACAAAAGGGATACTAGCTCATAATCAATGCTTGTTTACATGGCAACATGGTCAGTGTTTTACATACTGTCTCATATTTAATTTAATTTTTATAACAACCCGTCGAGGCTTATTAATTCGACTGTCTTGATGGGCCTGAAACTTCAAGTGAGAGACCCAGGGGAGACCTGGTCCTCAGTCACTGTCATCTCCTACACCAGGACAGGTAGTGGCTTCTTAAAGGACTAGAGGAATCTGGTGATCAGTTTCAGCAATATGAGAGTAAATGATAATAGTGTGGATTATGCTATTTAAGAGAAAAACTTCCCTAGTTTTGGTAGTGATCATTAATGGGATATGTGCATTTTCTTTCTCCAAAAGATTACAAAGTTATTTTGGGTACCTCTCCTTCTGATTTTTCATAAAGCTACTGGGATAGGGCATATCCCAGGAAGACTGATTTCGTTTTGTTTTTCTAGCAGATTATCAAATGCTTTCCAATATCAATTTTTATGAACACAAGCAGTCAGGGTTTACATTATTAGACAGGAAAAATTGGGATTCTAAAAAAAATAAAGTCTAAAAGTTGGTGGTATATTAAAATTGGAACTAAAAACGCAGTATCATGAAATTTTGTTTTTGTCTACACATTATGCTTTTTCTATTAAAAAGTATTTTTCTGTAGCTTCAAACAATGAAAAGGCCATATTAGTACCATCTGAACATTCTGATCATCTACCACAAAATAAATAAACAGTTGCACGAAATTGAAAAGTGCTTAATTTGATGACTGCAGAACATCAAGTAACAATGCACAATTATTTTGAACAACAACTTCCAGTGGGAATTAGCTTTCCACTGGCCTTCATTGTGTGTCGGTGCCCCATTGTTTATAATTACACATGCACACTGTAACAGCACAGTCGTTAAATTAGAAATTGAACTTCTTTGACAACTGCAGTAAAACTTGACAAAAGATGAATGTGATTTTTTTTTGTTGTTTCCCTTCTTCTTTCACTTATTTAAACATGTATTAATTAACTTGTTCTGGCAAGTGTTTAGTAAACATTGAACAAGGGCATTTCTTTAGTGGTATAATTAAAATTCCCTTTTAAAATGTTTTGCATGATATTTTATGCGCAATTTGACTCAAGTAAACAGAGGTTCTAATTAAAGTTTTCAAATGAAGGCAATCAAAATTGATAAAACATCTAGCAACCCATCCAAGCACATTGTCTTCCTGTCTGTGCAAGTTTAATTTGATGGTCAGTTAAAATTAGCCTGGATTAGTTAAGATGCCACTACCTGCACAGACCTCCTTCGACTTCAGTCAGTCTCAGGGAATAAATCTTTAAACATTGCAGTGCCCCTTTAAGTTGTTATACAGTATTTATTCAATTAAATGTCTTCTAAGTTATTACACCAGGATATTATGAGAAGCATCTAATTTAAGTTATGAATCCTCTGCAAATAAAGTGTTACATAAAACACATTGAAGGAATGAAGCTATCCAAACATCAAGTCAGGGTTCGATTATTTTCTCCCATTATAACTTGATGTAAAGGGTTACACCTCTGTAAACAGTGCTACCCTTTGGGGTGAGAATAGCATGTCGTTTTCAGTGCTAACAGGCAAATGTCCAAAGCACATAAAAACATATAGATCATTAGCCCTTTTTGCTTACTCACGCACTCTCTTTCTCTCTTTCCTGCTCTCCCTTCCCTACCGTGTGTGTGTGTGTGTGTGTGTGTGTGTCTGTGTGTGTCTGTGTGTGTGTGTGTGTGTCTGTGTGTCTATGTATGTGTATCTGTAGTGGGAAAGGTAAAGGGAGATGGAAAAAGAATTCATTTTGCCTGGAATGCACTGATTGACCTGAAGTGAAAGATATTTTAAGGGAAGCTTCAAACTCCCCACCCATAAATTATTCATACATTTTCCTTTTAGTGATGCTGTAAACAACTCCAAAAAGCAAAGCTATAAATATAAGAATTGTTCGTAATTAATAAGTGACTTACTGCCTCTGAAGATCACGGATGTCTCTAATGATCTTTTTTAATTAGCAAGGATTAAAACAGATTCCTTGGGATCATTTCTTCAGACCTCTGGGTTCTGTACCTCAGCTGAACGGAGGTGGGAGCAGACAGTCATCCCCTCTGACTCTGCACCTTAGAACTGAGCCACTCTGTTCTTCTATTTAAAAAAAAAAAAAAAATGTATAGAAATTTTAAAAAGCAAAATAAAATGTAACCCTGACTCCAGGGGACCTCTGACTAATGCGGGGATTTACTTAGCAATTCTGTGGGGCTCTTCCACTAAGCTACCTTTCCAATCTGCCTTTTATATATTATTATAGTCAAAAATGGGGTAGTTGAGACTCCATGTAATACTGCTTTGTTTTATTTCTTCATTTCTGGGGAACGTGAAAGAGAAACCAGGTGTTATTTACTGTTGCCTCCATTGAAACCCCGAAATTCACTATTCCCCATTTGAAGATGAGGAAATTGAAGGACATCTTGTCAAGTCACTTGTCGACCCCCCCAAGACCAACAAGTACTGACGCTAGCTCCAAACCGGTGAACCGGCTGGAGTGTGCACCTGCAGCCCCGATGCCGGCCTGGCCCCGGCACTGGCACACTGGCCCCAGTTAGGTACACACGAGCTCAGAGAGACAGAGAAGCTTGCCAGAAATAAAATGGGAAGAGAAATACAATGGGACCCCAAACCCAGCCCTTCTCAAAGCCCCCATAACAACGTTTCACAGTCACGGTGCTCAGATTTATTCTACAAACCTGTGCTTTCTCAAACACTCAGGAGAATGTGGGCCTTTTCTTCCTGATGCTGGGTCAGCATTAGGAATATTCGCTGCTGGATTCGCCACAACGTAATACCCTCAAGGGCTGCAGAGAATCCTTTTGTTCGTCCTGACAGTCCTGAGTCCTCCTGTCATTAATTCAGGCACCTAGTCATTCTTAGGCTCAGTCGCCTTGCACTCCCCGTGCGTGTGCTTCCGCCACACATGCTTGTCTGCGGTCCCTGTGCGCCACTGCTGCTCTGGGCACAGGAACACAGAGCCTCCCTCTCCCCCAGGCCGGTCCCTGACTCCATCCTCTCCGTCTTCAGCTCCTCTGCTGGCTGTCGGTAGCCACCCTCTCTGCCCCTTTCCGCCGCCCCCTCCTGCTAACACGGGTACCCCAGCCTCCAGCACTCCTCACACTATCCCTTTAATTTGCTGGGGATTTAGAAACCTGGTGATAAATTAGTTCAACTTTTGTCTGAAATGAGAGTAAATAAAACCTAGATGCTATATCCACGAGCAAAATACAAATGTGATAGTGAAAGTTATAGCTAAGAAGTTGTCGTTA
Source organism: Mustela erminea (assembly GCF_009829155.1). Lineage (NCBI taxonomy): Eukaryota > Metazoa > Chordata > Mammalia > Carnivora > Mustelidae > Mustela > Mustela erminea. The sequence goes on along the minus strand of NC_045616.1, from coordinate 139,793,979 downwards.
GATTAGCGGGGCTCAGTCCAGCTTTGGCCAGCCGCTGGCTGGGCGTCCTCGGGCACAGAACCCAGGCCCTCTACACCTGCGTTGCTCATCTCTAAGGCAGCGGATAAGGACGACAGTCTCCGTCTCGGAGGACTGTAGTTTAAGACTTCCAAGTTGGTAGAGCACAGAGCTAACCTTTGTTTGCTGTTCTTACTTAGCTCATACACTCTGTCACAACTATTTTTACCTCTAGAAACCTGTGTTGCTCTTTCAATTTTAGGGAAGTCGCCAAGACTCCATTCTAAGGTCACAACTGTACTGAGCACTGATCAGTGCTGTGACTCCTCAGGGTAGGGTCAGAGCAAGGACTGCGGAGTCTGTACCGAGGCTATGATCTGCTTTTATTACACACTCGGGGTGTGACCTGGAAGGAGTTTCTCCACCTCTCCGAGCTTCGAGCTTCGGTTTCTCCTCTGCCGAAATGATGAGATTAGCCACCTCGCAGAATGGGCATGAGAATTAGATGACAACATGTTTGTGGTGTCCTTAGCCCAGCGCTCGCCCATAGTAAGGTCAGGGATGGAACACGGCAAATTCACCAGTGTTATTATTTATGAGTTAGACTTCATGTCATCAACAAAAAAATTTAGACATTATAGCAGGAAAAATAAATGCACCTCCACTCCTCATAACATTTTGCACCAGTATGAGCCTTTAAAAATCATCTGCGATCTACCAAGTTTCACAGTGGTTTATTGATAAACCCAACCACGTGACTCCTTTTACAATTTAATAAATTTAAAACTGTTTTGAACTCCTCACATGCACTAAGGAACCCTTGGCTCCTGCCGGCCTATAGTTCTAGCCGATACTCTTGGGCTGCCCTTTCACTGAGCTATTGGAAGAACAGCAAACTCACTGAAACAGCTCACACTGACGGGCAAGCGGGTTTTGACATCTTTCCTTCTTACTGAAGCTTCATTTCCTAAATGGCTATGCATCCCAAAGAATTAATGGAGCAGCCAAAGAGCCAGCCTAATTTACAAGAGGGTGTAATATGAAACCAAGTCTTTCATACATTCCTGCAACGTATAGACATATAGTTTGCTACAGAAACTGTTTAAAATTCATGCTATGAATATCTAATTAAAGGTGTAGAGTGCATTCTCTTCTCCTTCATTTCCCTGAGTAAATCTTTTGGGGAAAGACGGCATCCCCAAGCCCAGACACCCTCAGGAGCCAGGCAATATGCCTAAAGGAGTGAAGCAAGCAATTGAATGGCTTCGCTAAGGACTGGTGGGGAAGAGACTACAGTGCTCTAGGAGGAGCTCCCTCCACTCCAGAAATTTAAAGAAAAAGTCACCAGAACATCTGATGTTTCAAGTTAGTCCAGAAATGAGTAAGCCCAGATTTTTAAAGGGCGGCTGGTTTCAGTTTAATTGTAAAAGGCAAGACAAGAAATGCATAAGACGCAAACTCTGCCCTAGGATGCCCAATGTGTGTCCTCTACTAAGACTCCTTTTTTTTTTTTTTTAAACAGTGTAGGTCATTGTGGCCATCTTAATATATCTTAATATTAAGACCTCACATGAATTCATTCATCTTATGCTCACAGCTGTTCTATGGAATAGGTACCGTTAATATAATAATATCGTTCCATTTTATAGACAAACAAATTGAGACACGCACTGATCCCCAGCCAGTACTGAGTAGGGTTGAACTTCTAATCCAGATGCATGGTGCACCATACTCTGATACTTTCTTACACGATAAAACAGCTTGGATTTTTTTCCCCACATGGAAAAATGACCTTTGTCTTTATCCTCTGATTCAAGTTTCATTAAAAAAAAATTTTTTTGTTCCAAATGGGTATTTCAAGTCAACAAATATTCCTTGAGCCTCAACTACACATAAAATTCCGTTTTATGTGCTGTAACACATTTGACTTTATCTTCATTAATGCAATGTGGGGAATATGATTTTAGAATGAGGGTAATACTGTTAAAATAGCTTCATCTGGAAATACATCAGTTTGCAAACAGATTGGCATATTATCCACAAATATAAACATTTACAAAAAAAAATCAGGCATCATTTGATAGCTGTTGCCATAATGATTCATTGGCACAAGAGAAATGCTACGTGATGAGAGATGCCAAAGCTGTTTGACACATTTCAATGGAGTTCATTACACACACGAAACAGAACCAATTTTACTCAACAGTGACTTTGACATTTACAGAAAAATGAAATGGAAGTTTAGAAATGAAGACTTCATGTGAAATCTCTACCAAAAATTGTAAATTGGTTCCCCTTATGCCACCATTTCCAGAAGATCAGCCACGTTCTATGGACTTTTTATTCGTAGCAGGTGGCAACTTATTCAAAATAAAGTTTCTCGGGACATCAGATAATTGATCTTGAACAAACTTAATTGGTTGTAAAACTCTTCTCTTGGAATAAAGAACATCTATATTTTTAAATATTTACTTGTAGAAAAGCATGTGTACCTTTGGCTTCACTCTGTTTAGTTCATCCTGACTTCACAGTTCTGCTTCTTGAATTTGTTAGGTTTTAGTGAAGTAAATACCAACTTCATCAACATCACACCCAAAGACTATGGGACTAGAGCAATTTCAGGCTTAGAGTTGGAATACAATAGAGTTGAGAGAAATGTTAAATAGTTGTAAATAATAACCAGTTGTTTTCTACTCCATTAATGATATCATGTGAGAAAATGTATCAAAACTTAACAAGGGATTTATAACACATATTCTAAAGCATTGCTATTGGGGTATGCCAATGGGTTAGGATGACTTATGTGTAGATGGTATTTTCAGAAACGTTTTTTGTGAGCAACATTGGGCAAAATACCTTGCTGCCGCATTTATATGCAACACCATTTATTTGAGAAAACAATTTCCTACCAGATTTTAAAACCTTCTCTTACTATGATAAATGGTTAAAGTATATTAATAATGTTGCTTTATTGAATGCTTACTGTGCTTTGAATGCCCAAGTTAAGGCTCTGCATACCAAAAAACGAATGCACTTGGTTTAATTTGTAAGCCTAGATGGCATTATAGTATCATTGCTCTGATTAGAATTAATCAAGAATACCAGAACAAATGTATGCTAAGTCTGAATTCTAAACTTTAAAGTCATTATATTGCTTTTAAGTCTGCCTAATATTTACTTATTTGTTTGCCTGTAAATAGTATAATAAAATCAGTATCTCAAAACCAGATAACACAGTTGAGTCATTCAGACTGTTATCAAACATAAGTCACTAGAGAAGCAATTCAATCAATAGAGAAGTTTCCTAATTAGCATATTAATTATTTGCAAATAAAAGGTGATTCCAAAGTACTCCAGGGAACTCGAAGACATTGTAGTTTGTTTTCTCATTCTGTATATCCCTAAGAAAGATTTTTACACTGTTAATTTCCAGTAATCTAAAGGATAAGGTTTTGCTAATCAAAGGAGAACTTTAGCCCAGCTTCTGCATTCTTACATATTCTAAACTGGTAGATCATGAATTAATGAGGCCTAGGTTCCTCCTAAATATGCATTAAATAAAAGCTGGACTTGACTATGTACTCTTGTGAAGATGAAGTACATATGCGTAGTGGCTGCCAGGGAAATAAAGTTGCAAAGTATGCAATTATCAACGCTATATGGGTCTTGCCCCACTATCCATAAACATCTTAATTACCTTCTACACATCACTAAAAAGGAGCTTCTGTAAAGATTCAAACTATTTTTCTAGACCAGCAACTTTTGCATATCAAATTTCAGAGCATACAAATGATTGCCTCTATGAAACAGAAATTCCCTCCAAAAAGCTAGATGCCCGGAAAAAAAAAAAAAAAAGTAGAGACGTGATCTATTAAGTAATCTTTTAAGTCTGTTGCTAAACTGTTATTAGGCTGCAATTAGGCAGCTCAAGGTTGATGTTTACAGTTTTTGATATTTCCAACTGATTTGCTCTTAGTGCCATGAGGAGGTAGGGGCGAAAGTTACTGTATCTACTTTGTTTAGCCTTCTTCCCTCCTACTCTCTAATTTTCTGATTCTTTCCTGATTGACTATCATTGAATACCTGCTGTTCTAAAATTCAGTATCTATGCATGCCTACTTCCTTGTCCTTCTGGTTTACTTTTTGACATCTACGAAATGAGCCAGCATAGCTGATTACTACTTGCCATGTGGTTCCCCTATATTTTGATTGCTCACAAGTCAGCAGCTTTCCCATATTGGTCAAAGTGGTGCTATTTTGCCCAAAGTGGCCTGTGGCCATCCCACATCCTAAGGATCCTATTTTTTTATATCTAAGGTTATGCTCAGAATATTTTTTTTCATTGCATATTGTTTAGGTTAAGTAAAATGTAAAATACATGTACATCACTCATTTCAACTTCAAACTCTTCCCCTATATAAGAAAATAATCATAACATGTTAATAAAGACATGTTTGTCCGATGCATTTTTACAAGGTCAAAATTGCTACTGTAAAGCTAGTTCTGATTTTTTTTTTCACACAAATAAAGTAAAGATGATTTTTAAAACCTTAACCTAACAAAAGGGAAAGGGAGAAAAACAGATTCTATGAATGAGTCCATCCTCCTGTTGAACTTTCCTTTTTGCTCACATTCTTCATGCCATCCGTGGGCATAAAGTTCCCACCTTTCCAGTTTTTACACTATTACTGTGAAATCCTGAACTGAAGTCTACGCAGAGGAAAACGATTAGTAAACGGCATAATTCTGATTTTTAAAGTGCTTCTATTTTTTAATTTTAAGAAAATTTGACTCACTCAGAAATGCTTCTAGGAAAATAAAGTATTCAAGCATAAGAGGGACAACTATGCTATCTTTTGTAGACTTTTGCGGGATGCTGTAGGTGGATTCTCCATATGCACTACGTCGTAAGAACAGTAACAGCAGTAGTAACAACAGTTATAAAAATAATGGCGGCTGATACTTATTAATACCTGTCTAAGGGGCCGGCGCTATTATAAGTGCTTTGCACATGATGGCTTAATCCTTACAGCACCCTATGAGGTAGTTACTGTCATGATCCTCATTTACAGAGAAAGAAATTAAGGCCGGATGAGACCGAGCATTTTCCCAAATTCAAAGCAACTAACGGACAGAGCCTGGATTTAAACGCAGCCAGTCTGGCTCCAGCATTGATATAACCTTCACCACTATGCTGTCCTGCCCATTCCAAAGTCTTAAATGAGAACTGCTAAGTTATAGATTCAACAGTTCAGAGTTCGTCGGAGTTTTTAAACTTGAATTTCACAGAGAAGTCTGTCCCTCTCGAAAGCTAACACTAAATATGAGTGGATCATAGTAATTTTAGTAATTTCGCATATTGAGTTTTTAACAAGGACACACCCTGCCAAGTTGATACAAAACGAGCTGGGTTATAGCAAATCTAGATGTTCTAGCATACTCGGAAACACTGCTTAAATTAGCATCCCTTTAGAAGCTCATTACCAACTAAGCAAAAAAAAAAAAAGAAAAAGAAAGAAAAGAAATCCTTGACATTTTGGTATCTGTGATATTAAAAAGAACTAATATTTAATATTCAAGTGGCAACAGCTTGTAGAGTTTCCACACAACACCCACAGGGATCGATTTTTCTTTAAAATGGCCTTTAAGAGTCTGCCTTTTAAACAGCTGACACCTCCATTCTCTGAATCCTCTTTCCTGCCAGCACCATGGGGCACACACTGAGGGTAGCAGCAGACATGTAATTCTTCACGGCAGGACTTGTCTGTGCAAATAATGGAGAATATGAGAAATTAGGAAAAATGTAATTTCCACTGAATCAACCTCAGTGTAATCTCTGCTACTAAAAATGAATAGATGTCTTTAGAGGGCTTTTCTCCATATGCTCCCTCAATCCCCTTTACATACCATCCGCGAGAAAAGAGGACTTGTCATGGCCTAATTGATCATCAGTGATTCCACACCTGTACCAAGGCCACCTCATGACAAGTTACGGTTGCCTGGAGTTTTGCCAGCATGACTAATTGTCACAGTACTAATTTACTCACCTGTGGAATTTTCAACTTCCCCATCCTGCTGTCAAGAAGATGCATAGTAATAGAATAAAGGTTTAAAAATGCTGAACGCTATGAAACATTTCACTGATAGTCCAGTAGAAAGCTTTCATGAAAAAAAAAAAAGAAAGAAAGAAACTTTCCTGAGACCTTGTGTTTGGTGGCTATGATTACTCATTGCTGGGATTAAAAAATAAAAATTCTGGTCATATATACATTTACCTGGTAGAATAATAGAAGACAAGTGAACACATTATTCTGACATAGAGGAAAAAAAAAAACGGATCAGATTACCTAAAACATGTTTCTTTTGTCTACATTTACTTAGCAAACATACTAAAGTTAATTACTATTATGTTCTACATTACAAAGCACTTCATTATTTAAGGAAATATTTTTTTCCATACCGGACCATACAAAGAAGAAGTAATTTGTTGGATTTTTTTCAAGAAATGTGGGAAAGTCTAGGATGGAGATAGAGGTATGTGTTACCCTAATTACATGAAATAGTAAACCACATGGTAACGTCTTTGTTAGACAATCTGGCCCAAGGATTTTTTTTTAATGTGAGATTAGGTTCTTGAAAATTAATATTTGTCCTGGAAAATTAGTACACACAAGTATAGTAGCTGACTTTTCTGGAGATCCTGTAGTCAACTGCATTTGCTGTGATACTGAGCTGTATTTGATGCACCTGTGAAAATCACACAGAAATTGTATGACCAATTTTTATATGTATGCTTGCCTGCTTATGATACAAGTAAACTTTAGAGATGAAAGCCCAGGATTTCCTAAAGAAATTTAAATAAAATTGCTCATTTCATTCCTGTCTTCTGTTATATATAAATTCTGTAGGTTGCTCATTCCCCCATCCTATAGTGTTATTAGGTCAGATGATGGGGGAAAAAGCTTCCGGGTCAAGTTTGAGAAACTCTGTATTAAATGTAGGCTTGCATCACTGTTACAAAATTTCACTTCAGAAACTTCAGTATGCTAGCATGCATTGGGAAGAGAAACAACGTGTGGTCTTTTCCAATGGAACTTGACCCAGACCTGTCTCCCCCAACACATCTGTGAAGCCAAGAGTCTGAACGGACTCTGCCTTGACGGGCTGACGCATCACAGGTACTCAGTACCTTCTAGCGAAACTTCAACATTACCCACTTTCAATCGAACTGAAAGTGTGTGTGATATTCTTTGCCTCCGACTTGTTCATGAGGATAAATATGCAAATGGAATCCGAAACACAGACTCGTTTCTTCTAACCAGATCTCAGCCCACCTACTCGAGAGGAAAAAAGAGTAGTGAAATAATCCACTCTGGCATGTTGACCTACAGCAACGCAATGACTTAAAAATAGGATTTTTAAGTGATAGAAAAGGAGAAGGGAAACAGCAGCTTCCGACTCGGCACATGCCTTCCACTTAGCGTGTCTGAAAGAACGTTTTCCTCATTTCACAATTGATAGCCAACTTATTTTTGTTGTTTTGCGATTCAAATTTCTGTCCTCTTTTTCCAGAGCTTATTTGCTCTGACGCTGAATTTTAAGCATCTCTAAAAATGTTTGATATGTTATTATTCTTTCCAGATACCTTCTGAGAGCCAAGCGAAGCACATTAAGGAAGAAAGGAAGAATGATGCTGGAAACAGTGCCCTGAGCAAAGCCACTTCACGGAGCAGGGTACCCACCACCCAGAGAGCGGACTGAGTCATCAGAATGAGAACTTACCGGTACTTCTTGCTACTCTTTTGGGTTGGTCAGCCCTACCCAACTTTTTCAAGCCCGTTATCTAAGAGGACTAGTGGTTTCCCGGCAAAGAAAAGGGCCCTGGAGCTCTCTGGAAACAGCAAAAATGAGCTGAGCCGTTCGAAAAGGAGTTGGATGTGGAATCAGTTCTTTCTCCTGGAGGAATATACGGGATCCGATTATCAGTACGTGGGCAAGGTAGGATTCCACTGGGCACTTTGACGTTCTGGTTTTAAAGCCTGAAGAAATTACTTCTAATAAATAGGGGGGATGTGAACTATTCCCCAGTACAGTAAGAATTGTTGCTTCTCTGGTAAGACTTTTTTTTTTTTTTCACTTGAGTAGTTTCGGGACGAAGACTGTAGCAAGAAGTTGAGAAATGTTAGCAATGTAACAAAGAAAGAAACGCTTCCGTTGAGAAAGAAACGCCCACAACCATCCACATAGGATTATCATAAATCCTTTAATTTTTACTTTAGCTTGAAAAATGTGGTCTGGCTATTCTATCAAGTAGGATGTATTAAAAATAGGAATAGAGCGATTAAGCTGTAAGGGAAGGAAGGTTCCTTTTTTCTCGTTCTGAAAGCAAACATTTTGAGCGTCAGTCCTTTGGCCAGGTTCAAATTAACTACTTCTTAACACGGCTCTCCGACCGTGCCATCCTTTCCGTGACCAAATGGAGTCCTTTGTCCTCAAAAGCCACCACCTGCCTCCGATTTGGTTGCTGTACTATTGCTGCTGCTGTGGGGTTTGTCTCGTCTCAAATAAATGAGCAAGAGCCAGGCATTCAAAAGCTTGTGATTTAATTGCGGCAAGGTTCACAAGAGAGAAAAATGGCTATGAAGGGGTGCTATTTCCAAATATCATCTGACCATTTTATTGACTCTAGAAAGTAGAATGAGGAGGCATCACTTGTGATAGCCCTCAGAGATTACTGGAGCCGAGTCAGGGAAACAGCTCGGTTCTACTGTCTTCATGCGTTTCTCAGAAATTTTATCATCAGTTACATTCTTGCTGCAGACGATCTGCATACTGCAATGATGGGGAAAAAAATAGAGACACAGAGTTGTACTTTGTAGGTTCTGTGTTTCAAAATATAGTATTGGTAAGAAGAGTAATTGTCACATACCCTTCATACAGAGAATGAACATAATGGAAATGATAAGATGTCTTTGTTTATGATTACAGCTATGATTTTGAAATGGCTACATCAGGTAGCATGAATTTTGCAGATTCCAAGGGCTGCATGTTCACATTTCAATCTGTTACCAAATATCCCTAAATAAGAAGGTGTGAATATTCTCTTTAAGTATTAACCACTCCAAATGAAGGAAAACCATCCATAGCTTGGGCTGAGGTAACCAGGCATTGTTCCAATGAATGAATTATTAATGTGGTCTAAAGTAGGAGAGGAAGTATTCTGTGAAGGGGTGAACATCAACACTGATCCCCAAGGGGTTAGCCTTGTATTTGATGTGAAATCCACACGCTGTGTGAAGGCTGAAGAAAGATAGTCCCCTTCTTTATACTTTACCCCATTTCCTTGTGAAATCTGACAGGCAGGAACTATATTCATAGAGTAATGGTTGTAAATAATGATAATCATCTTACAATCTTTAAAACACTTTCTACAATGCAAATAACACTATTGTCATAGAAGATTAAATTGTTTTAAATGCTTTGTCTAAATAATTGAGCCCCCTGCCTTTTTTTTTTTCCTTTCTGCTTTTTCTTCTAAAGTTGTGATGTCAGTTGTTATCAAAACTACTTGAGTTCTTAAAGAAAGGCTAGGATATTTCAGGATACTAGAAGCGGAAATAGATAAAACTGCACCAAAATCAGTTTTACCATGATGATTGTGAGAGGTAATATTGCCACGAGGAAAAGTTTCTCGAGCTGTGGACTCAAGCCGATAGATCTGAGGCCCCATCGATGCCCTGCCATTCGTGTGGCCCAGGGCAGGTTGTTAACCTGCCCAGGCTTTTGTTTCTTCATCTAGAAAATGCAGGCAGCAGTGCCAACCTCATGGAGTGGCAGCCTCATTAAAGTGAGAAAGAACTAGGGACTGACACACAGTAGGTGCATAAAGATGTTCTTAATATGGGTGAGAATACCCATTGGATACGCTCTTAATAATAATCTATCTGTAATGCACTGAAGCAGAGTATTGATTTCTGTATCATTGCAGAAGTAAAAGGAGGAAATTACGGGATCTCTCAGTGGGTGAAAAATGTAGAGGATGGTGGCAAAACTCCCTTCCCAATTTGCAGAGCTTCCATGCCACCAGGTGGAGGTAGATATTTTATTGGCAGCTAGATGTATTTCCCTACCTCACCCCCACCTTCTTGAAAGGGTGACACATAAAGGAGTATCTGTTGGAAAAAAATAAATAAGGCAACGGCAATCATTGAAGTAGTTATGGTCCCCACATGGCTATGACAGATGTGTAAAGAGGTGTTTTTGCTCTGTTAATAATAGGGCATGTCCCCAAATCAATCTTTGGCGTTATGTTTTATCAACATGAGAAAGGATTTGAGTGTAATGTGTTTTTAGCACAATTAAAAATAGACCCAAAAAAGTTTGAGTTAAAAAAAAAAAGTTTGTTGTTCACGTGGCAACAAGTTGGTCCACTTTTAAAAAGCTCTGAAACAAAACAGACATCTGATGCTGGGAAGTGGATTCACAAGGTTAAGAAATTTTTGGAACAGGACGAGAAAAAACAAGATTAGACTGCAGCAGAGGTTCCAAAACATTCTTGGTTCACAGAGCCCTTCTTATCTCAAGAATTGTTTTCACAGTGCGCTTAGGACGCAAGAAATAGATCCAAACACCTTAATAGGTATTTATATTCTAAAAAATAAGTAGCTCTTTGAAAAAAAAAATACACAGCAATTAATAGAAAAAATAACCCCAGTTCCTTACTTACAGAATGTGGGCATCTGCTGGGCACTGTACAACTTCTAAGATTGGACACTGCCCCTCGTTTCCTTTCCATATTGATTTTGCACTCTACTCACTTAACACAAATACTATGCGGAACCCAGCTTTACAGACATAGGACATCATCGAAAGGAGTGTAGCACCACCTACTGTTGAAACTGTGAACTACCCTGAACTAGTAATTCACAAGGAGTCTGACAGAGCCCAAGTGTTTCTGCATTTCCCTTGAAATTTAAAAATGCTTCCTGGTACCAGGGTGGGCTCCCCAGGATGCCTCGGTATGCGCTCTGGAAAGCCCTGGACTGTAGCTGTGTGGGCACTTAAAGGTGTACAAAGACCAACAGAACTTTAAAACAAGCGATTAGGGCGCCTGGGTGGCTCAGTGGGTTAAGCCACTGCCTTCGGCTCAGGTCATGATCTCAGGGTCCTGGAATCGAGTCCCGCATCAGGCTCTCCGCTCAGCAGGGGGCCTGCTTCCCTCTCTCTCTCTCTCTCTCTCTGCCTGCCTCTCCGTCTACTTGTGATCTCTCTTTGTCAAATAAATAAATAAATAAATAAATAATAAAACAAGCGATTAGCCTAATTAAATAACAATTACTTTGAGTCTGTCCTTGGGGCCTGAAAGGAGAAAGATTGATCTGTACTTGGAAGGCACAGAAGCTTTAACAGAAGAAAAGTCATGCCCCTGAGCAAGTAGCGCTTCAAGTGGAAGAAAGAAGTCTTTACACGATAAAAGTATCTGTTTCTGTTTTATCTGTGTTCACTGGTTTCCATGATCTGTGGGAAGTCTCTAGGGTTGACCGTGATGAAGGGGGAGTGAGGAAAACGTGAGAATGGGCGGGAGAAAAGGGCTGTCAGGTGTCAAAGGAGAAAAGAGGGAGGGTCACAGCGCAACCGAGGAGCAGAAGACAGACCACTGAGGCTAGGCTAACGATAAAGTGAAGAGACAAGATAACGCTTAAAACATGGAACACAAGCCAAGGCAACAAGACATCCCGCCTCTAGCCTTCTGAATGCTCCCCAGCATTTCACTGTGTCCTGCGGCCGTAAGATAAACGCAGAAACGTGAACTCAGCCGGGCGGAGGCCGGAAGGAGACACTTCCTGTGAGTAAGAGTGGGGAAGGCCGATTCTACTGAAATATTGACAACCCAGATTCTGATTTATGAGAAAAGTCTCAGCACCTCTACTCACCTTAAAATGGTGGTGGTGGGTCTGGGTAACAGGAAAGGAAAGAGTTGTCCTGTACTCGGTAAGAGCTTGTGGGCTTAAGAAACAGATCCACATACAGATGGTGGTTTTTCTAAAATGCCGGACCGTCTGGGGCAACTTTTAGCTGATTTAGCATAGGCAGCACCTGTGTCACCAGGGCGCTTCTTGGAAATGCAGAATCTTGGGCCCTCCCTGAGATCTATGGAATCGTACTCTGCATTTCAATGAGAGCCCCCAGTGAATTGTATGCATATTAACGTCTGAAGAGTAGAGGCTTTTAAAAATACCTTGGCCCTGGTCTCACCTTCCCAGAGATTCTGTCTCACTTGGTTTTTGATTATTGATGATTCTAATATGCGCTGGCATTTGAGAATCACGGCCTTGGCAGCGTACGATGGCAGTGATTAGAACAAATCGTGGCATGTTCAGTGATGAAGTGGGCGTCCAGGAAGTACTGCTGGACACAGGAAGGAGAGGGGCCAGCTGGGCTTGGGGCTGAGCAGAGCTTCCCCCAGGAGGTGATAATGTTGGAAGCACTCTTAAAGGAGCAGCAGGTGTGAGCGCACACCGCAGAGGGAGAATTAGCAGGACTTCCCAATTTATTAGATGCAGAGAAGTTCGAAGAGTCGGGGATTTCAAGATTGGACAGTCAGGAGAGTGGAAGTGTCGCTATTCCTGGCACAGGAAATGGAAAGATACATGTGTTCTTGTCAAGGGGGGACGGGAAGAGTATTTGATATTACACGAAATCCATCCCGGTTATCTTTGGTTTCTGTAAACTTAATAGGAAAGTAAGGAGGAAGCGTCATCATCTCACATTTGCAGAAAACCCTTTGCCAGCTTTGCATAATGTAGCAATTCCTTGATGGTGATTCATATATAATCTAAGATTAAGTTCAATAAGAAAAGAAGAACACAGGTAGACGGAGATTAGATTTTGATGACGGGCACTCATTAACACAAAGATGAATATATTTAAAACCGCAGAACTTTTTGCACAGTTTCAGGCAGAAGGTTTGCACATGATCATACCACAGCCCACAGCAACGTTGATTTCCCTTGTCTCCTGCATTTTATCCTTTACAGTGCTCTCCTTCCTATGCTCTCCTTCTACACAATGGATACATAAGACGAATCTCCATTAGAAGCCTTTGAGGTACTTCTATTTTTAGTAGCATACCAGGAGATCTGTTTTTAGGAACGTGACAAACTGTCTATTTTCATAGATATTTTCTGATGTTACCTTTTTGGAAGTTGATGAGGATTTTCTCTTGTGGAATTTTCCCAAAAAACAGATACGCTGTGCTTTTTTAAACCTCATGAAAACTGGGGTTCTATTTGAGGCTCTATCGCACAGGTCTTCCTAACACGCCTTCCTCTTGAGTCTTTAAAATTAATGTCTACCCAATTCAACAAAGCCACTCATCTCAGGATAATCAGCCGGTAATGTTTTAACGGCCCATGAAAATGAAAGTTGTCAGCCACACACACCTTTAAAATTAGGAATGAACAATTATTTGTTCCTATAATCACATGATCTGAATTGGGTACACATGAAGCAATATTATATTCACTCTGGAAGACCATTTAAAAGATGCTATTATTAAAATATTGCTTTCTTGTATTCCAATTTTTTTTCTGAAAAGAACGTAAGTTTAAGAGTAGAAACCTCGCGGTGCTAATTTGAAGGGGGTTTCAGAGTCATTGAATCACTGTCACTTCAAACAGCAGCAGCAGATTAAAACATCAATATCGTCACAGCCAGCATGTCCTGAGCCCTACTCCGCTCAGTGCTTCAGATATCTTCATCTCATTGGGTCCTCACAGCAACACTAATGCTGAGGTAAGATTTATAGCCCCGTTTTACAGATGAGTAAACCAAGGCTCAGAGCACTCAAATATTTCCTCCTAAGCGCTCAGCCTACTAGACTTTGCACTCAGCTTCTGTCTCACCTTGTAACTGCTCTGTTATATTCCTTCCCCGGGATCTCCACTCCTTCACAGAGCCATTGCAAGGCACAGAGTAAAAAAAAACATTTCCAGAACATGCTTTGGCATTCAGAGATAGCATGTGGCTCAAAGCCACAAATACCTGCTGGGAACCTGCTGTGTAAAACCCAAGGGGAGATAGAAAAAAAAAAAATTAAGACTAGTATTAAAGAGCTACCCAAATATGTTTGCATTACCACTATGAACATTCCTTTTACTTTTTCTGGAATACATCAGTGATATTCAAAATAGTTACATGTGCGCATTTTAAAATTAGATATGCAATTAGCAGTCTTTTTGGTCATCATGATGAAAATGTGTCTTTGCTTTTTATTTCCCTTGATAACCTCTAAACTTCTATTCTGGTTCAATGCCCTGCAATAATCTTTTCTCCCTGAGTCAGGACAAGCGCCTTGGGCACATCTTTCTTCTTCATCATTTAAATTTAATGCTCAGTCATTTAACATTTTTATATTTCAATTGGTTAGTATATTTAAGAGACCATGCACTGGCTGGTTGAATGTACCTTAAAAAAAAAAAAAGTTTTAAAAAGTAACTTCCCGACTGCCAATATTGGCAGTAATCCTCATTATGTTTCCACTGCCGCCAACTGATTTCCCTTTCTTAATGGCAAAGGCTTCAGTTTGCTATTTGATGCTAAGAAGATGTCCCGTGTGACAGCAATTCCCTCAGTCTTCAACGTTCCCTCTCTGCACAGTTGCTCACGTGGAGAGCAGAACCGTTAGAAGGTCTGACCTTGGTCATAAACCCAAAGGCAACTGTTCGATTGCCCGGTCACAAAAGCAGAGTAAAATTTAGAAAGGCAAAGAAAAAGAAGGTCCCAATCCCAAATCCTCCAACTTCCATGTCATTATGTCTGTGGAATCCTATATCTTCCTGCTTGTAATGCAATTTGTGGAACAAAATGGAGGGATCAAGGTGAATAAAAGAGAGTTAAGGATTCAGATCCTTTTTGTTCACACTGATCTATATTACCTTCATGCTCCACAAACGGAACAGTTCTAGAGGTTGTTGGAAAGTTATAAACACTCTGCATGTTCATTATAAAAATCCCCGCCCATCTCTACTACAGACATTGCTAAGTATTTATTTACTGATTACCTTAACTTGTTTGTACTATTATTAAACAATACAGATGCTTGGTTTGCACCAGAATGTTTTCGATTTTTGTCGTATTATGGGTCCACCATAGGAGATGGCAATATAAATATGCAAAATGCCAACATTCCAATGAACATTTCTTTTCATATCAAAATCCTTGATTATCATCATCCTTAATTAATCGAATAATCCTTAATTATCAAATAAACTTTATTCCAAAAATCAGATAAATATCCCTAACTTATTGGTAATCAACAGTCAAAAGATACTTAAACCACTGATTTTTTTTAATCTCCATTGATTTGAATGACAGTAATTTAAATATGAGAAGCCAAGAATATATTGTCACCAGAATTATAAGTTTAAACTTAAGAAGGCCTTATCTCTCCCATCAAAATGAAAGGATGTCTTCCTTATGCTCTACCCTCTTTTATCAAAAATAAACAAGTTTTTTTTGGTAGTTCTCCCTTTTATAACCTTCATCAAATCTGACACTATGTTTAGATGTTAATGTGTCACCGGAATCGAAAGAAGGCATCTTCTGTTGTGTAGATGTAGGCTGCTGGTAGCAAATTCCATCTTCCTATAAGCTTTTATGTTGTCAATTATTACAATGACCATGTACTAGAATCCTCATGAGCATGCTAAATATATCGGTATTCTTCGCAAACCTATCTTTCCATCTGGAATTAGAGAAGAGATTGAAAGAAAGTACAGAACTCCCCTAAGACAAAGAGATTTTTTTCTTATTGCTCTTTTCATAAATAAGTAGAAGAGATAGATATTCTCAAAGGTCAAGGTGAGGAATCAAATTTGAAATTACGTGACCTGGAATAGAGAAAAGCAGCATGCCACAATATTTCTCCAAGAAAATAGTTACGGTTTCTTCCAGTTTTCCATTCACGGAGAATACATACACACACACACAAGAAAAGAGAGGCATCTTAAAAGATTAAAATGTATAGATGTGTGAACTATATGAATAAATATTTGAGGTGAATTGGTATGTTTCAGAAGACCCGAAGGCAGTAATGGGGCATAACAAAAAGCTTGAAATATCAGTGTGAATGTGGGATTTAATGGTGACTAGAGGACACTGAGATTGGAGTTAAGAAGGCAGTTGAAGACATTATCTCAGCTAAGACATTTTTGAATAGATCTGGAGAGAAAATGCTTTTCATTCATTCGACAATTATGCACTGGAGAGTGTTAAGTTTATAGCCGAGGAGGCTGCATGTGTCTGCGCCCCAGCTACACTGTGACCACCTGCGTAATACTGGGCAAGTTATTTAACCTCCCTGCACCCCATTTCTTCTGCTGCTACATGAGGGAGTAAGAAAGTTACTGAGGTGAGGATTTAATAAATTAATACACAGAAAGAACTGAGAACAGGGTCTGGCATATCACACTCACAAAGGGAAGACCGTCTAAGAAGGGAAGGCCCCCTGCAATCAGGTGTGCCCTCAAAGAACGGGAACAGCGAAGGGAAGGAAGAACCAAAGGTGCCCTGGGGATTGTTCCCCTAATGTTCAGACTCCTTCCGTGAAATCAAGTATGATGGGCCAGAAGACGGGGCCAAGCAGCTAAGGCAGCTGCAGATGTGACTCATAACGGCAATTCAGAGAACTACGCATATATAAAAATATGGTCTTCCTTATTATCCCAACCAAACTAAAAATAAAATGTGCACTACTCTTCACGCTGTTTGATGACCCTGGTAAATTTTGTAGATCCTTCTATTAAGGCTATTTATTATCTCATTTTAAAACATCATCACCTGGGGCGTCTGGGTGGCTCAGTGGGTTAAAGCCTCTGCCTTTAGCTCAGGTCATGATCTCAGGGTCCTGGGATCGAGCCCCACATCGGGCTCTCTGCTTAGTGGGGAGCCTGCTTCCCTTCCTCTCTCTCTGCCTGCCTCTCTGCCTACTTGTGATCTCTGTCTGTCAAATAAATAAATAAAATCTTTTTTTTAAAAAAGTCATCACTTTACACCACAATTTGGAATTAATATTATTTAAATGGCTATGAAATGTTAAGGGTCTAATTAGGTCTCATCATTTTTCTCAATATAAACTTGAATGCATCCAACAATGCAAAAATTACTATTGCACTTAGGGTATACTCATGTTTTAAGTTGGAGTAATCATAATTAAGTTGTTAGGTTGGAATTAATATCATAATCTCCTTATATTATTGAACCAAAGTTTTGCTGAGGGAAAAATCATTCCTGACTTAATTTCTTACCCTGAATGCTTCACCTTTTTAAGAGTGAAATAATTAATTCTTTGTTTAAAGTTCAACTTTGACCTTTCATATTGAACAGCGTTTTATATTGGGTCCCAGGGCTCCTTTTTCAATTAGTACTTTAGATATTGAATTTGAATCTTTTCACATACTCATATCTTTGTAAACTCTGCAGGACCCTAGAGTACATGTTTTATTCATCTATGTATCCTTAAAAGTGCTTGGCACAGATATGCACCTTGGAAACAGCCAAATATTACTTGAATTAAGCTGCAATGACTAAAGAGATAAAAACCTGCCATGTAGTCTAGAAGTGTTTCCCAGTTTATTGGTGCGCATAGTTTGATATGGATATCGCTGATAGTGCTTTGTGTCATTGGGTTGACAAGTGAACATCTAAAGTCTTTAAAGTTCAAGGATATATTAGGTAGTAAACATATAAACCAAATTTATTATGTCTTTCCATGGAAGCTACCTCTGGAAATTTCACATCAAGATGACACAAGTATTTTATGGTACAATAGGAAAAAGCTCGAGCTACCTTAGTGCAAACCAGAGAAACTGAAGACAATACAGTTGTATGTGCATAAATAAGAAAGATAAAAAGAAAACATACAGGAAATAATATCATATTGTAAAAGTTCATTCTTTTAAGACTTTTACAAATGAAAACCAGACAACATTTAGGGTGTCAGTTTAAGGAAGTTTGAAGCAAAATGGGGAAAGTAAGAGCTGGCCAATAGAAAGCACATTTTTCTTAAAATTCCTAGGAAGTTACATTGTGTAGACAATTCGAGTGTGTGGTAAAAAAGAAAGCATTTAAGACCTGAAAACGTTGATTGCCATGATTCACACACACAAAAAAAATCAACTATGGAGAAAAATGTGATGATACAGGGAGAGAAAAATTCTATATAATGACTAATTCTTTTCTTTATCAACTATATAGTCTCTCAATCAACATATTTTGAGTTCTCGGGGGAAAATAATCATTTCTGGAAAATAATCTCATCTTAACTCTTTCTATCATTTATATACAAGTACAATTCAGAAGAGAACCTGGGAAGAGAAGATGCCAAAAAATTCTGCTTTAACGTACAGTTAAGCAAAATTTTAGCATGCTTTATTGTTTTCTTTCCACGAATTGTAAAGCATAAGACTCTGGCCCATTTCCTTACTTAATCTACAGTCTAGAGCTTCTTCTCCTGCCCTCCTCCACCCCCAGTAAGGGTAACTACCCCCTGGAAAGCAAACTTCCCCTTTAGAAATCAAGCAAGGCAGAATGGACTATAAAAAATTACCTTCTTATTCTATTGTAGCTGTTTTCACCCACTTTTATTGAGAAATAATTGACATATATCACTATGTAAGTTTAAGATGTAAAGTATGATGGTCTAATTTACATATATTGTAAATTATTATTGCTACACTAGGTTTGGCTAGCATCTACCTTCTCATACAGATACAATAAAAAGGAAGAAAAAAATTCTCTGTAATGAGATAATTTATATCTTTTTTTAACATTTTATTTTAAGATTTTATTTACTTATTTGTCAGAGTGAGAGGGAGAGAGCAAGGCAAGGGGAACAACATGCAATGGGAGAAGCAGACTCCGGCTGAGCAAGGAGCCCGATGCGGGGCTCCATCCCAGGACCCTGAGATCACGACCTGAGCAGAAGGCAGATGCTGAGCTGACTGAGCCACCTAGGCACCTCAAGACAATTTATATCTTGAGTATTCTATCCATCTTCCCAACTACGGTTATTATGTAAAAAGAATAAAAAGGGAGGAGCTATTTACCTTGTGCAAAAGCTCTGATCTTGGTGATCACGGACTCACCTGCCTCTTAAAGGAAAATGCTTTTAAAGCACAATCAAGAAAATTAAGTGACTTGGTCAAACTCGAATGGCAGTATTCTAGTCCATTTTCTCTCCCTTTCGACAGTCTAGATATCAACTTACTAGAGTTTTAGAATGATAGTGCCAGAGTTGGAACTTTACTACAATGGCAAACCATCAGGTAATTTCTAAGGAAAGGGAGGGGAGGGTGCAGGATGGGGAAAGACAGAATAGAAAATATGACACAAAAGAAATTACTCCCTGGCAAGCAAAGGTACTCCGGAAAATTTGTAATGAGATAAAGAGCAATGGTAATGTTTTCTTACACTTTTACCAGGTGCTACGATTTATGAAGCGCTCTTGCAAAAAAGTGTTCCTTGGATGACCACACAAGTCCTCCATTTGAGCAGGACTAAATCCTTTCGGGTGTGAGAAAACAGTCCCAGAGGGGTTAAGAGACCACTGTCACTACGTGCAAGTGCCAAAGCTGGGGCCAAAGTCCAGCTTTTTTGATATATCTGAGTCTAATACTCTTGCCTTACACCACATTATTAAGATATTAGAGTAGCAGAAAGTATTTTAGACATGCTGCACAAATGAAACCATAGCATAAAGGCTTAGGAGTTAGAGCTCTAGAAGAGTCCTCCAATTCATGCACTAACTTACTATGAGAACATTTTCCCCAGCCTGGCCATTCAGATCATTCACATTTCTTTTCATTGAGGTTGTTTCATTGGTCGCTTAAAGGAAGGGAGGAAGGGGGAGGGGAAGAAAAGAAAAAGAAAAGGGAACTGTTCAAATCCTAAACTTACAAACTGGTTCCCAAGCGAAAAAACTAATAAGTGAATGAGCTCATAATATTCTCTCCCAGGATAAGTTGTCAGAACTTAAGAGTAGGCTACAGAATTCCCTTTGGTCATCATTTATTGAATACATATAGGATGCTCAAGATTTAAGAATTTGAACAAGAAACAGTCCCTCTCTCAAGGAAACTACTTGTTTTATAAAAATATAACTTTAACTTTTTAGATCTTAAGAGTCAATATAAGAATATTATAGCCAATATATTTCTTACTTTTTTTTTAAATATTTCATTTATTTATTTGACAGACAGATCACAAGTAGGCAGAAAGGCAGGCAGAGAGAGAGGAGGAAGCAGGCTCCCCGCTGAGCAGACAGCCCAATACGGGGCTTGATCCCAGGACGCTAGGACCATGAACTGAGCTGAAGGCAGAGGCTTAACCCACTGAGCCACCCAGGCACCCCTATGTCTTACTTCTGAAGAAAAATCCATTTTGGGAAAAGTCCATTAGCTAGTGAGAATTTTTTTTTTTTTTTTAATTTCTGCCATTTCAGTCATCCTGTCTCAAAGGTCTGCATTCATCTGTTAATATTTCCTTCCAAAGTGCATGTGTCAGAGTGAGAGGGAAATAAGAGAGGGGGGCACAGGGAGCATGTGTGTAGGTATGTGTGGGTTTGTGTCCTTAGATTTGGCAATTACTAAAGAGATCACACCATAAGGCAAAAAGGTAAGATTGTTACCGGTGAGTTACTGCGCCTTACTAAATCAATTTTTGACTGGGTATCTGGCTCTCAGCTTGATTTACCACTGGCTTTTTGAAAATGAAAACGTTAGACTAAGCAGGAGCTGAGACTAATGTCGTAGTCTGCCAAAGACCTTGGACTTCCAGAGTCAAGCTAAAGGCAGTAAACAATGCCTTTTTGGGGAAATAACTTCATGCAGTGAATAAACCAAAAGGCAGTTGTTTAATTGATAAATCCCAAA
The DNA here is from genome assembly GCF_009829155.1 of Mustela erminea. NCBI lineage: Eukaryota > Metazoa > Chordata > Mammalia > Carnivora > Mustelidae > Mustela > Mustela erminea. The sequence continues at coordinate 139,773,052 of NC_045616.1, read as the reverse complement.
TGAATAATAACATCTATTACAGTTTGTATCATTTGTGCCAATAGAATTTACAAATAACTTAGCCTGGGGTCCGATATAATAAATACAACAAATCCAGAAACGTTCGTAATCATTGTGGGGAGTGCTGTTTGGCTGTATGCTCTGGTATGAATTAGCATAGACACTGGAGCTCAGCAGATCTTGGTATCCTTCCTGGCCATGCCCTAAACTGTGGGTAAGGTACCTAACCTCCCCGACCTCAGTTTCTCTGGAAAAAACAAACAAAAAAACTGGAGAAAATAAAGGTTAGCTCCTGGAGTCACGAGAATTAACTGACGTAACACACAACACTCTCTTGCGGTACATGACACACAGTAAGTGCTGGTCAAAGGTGTGTTCTACACTCTTTTCCTGGGATTCTTGAGGGACCACATTCAATTTGGGTCTACCTTGAATTCCGAAGATAAAGAACTACCCTACCTTGTTTTCTACAGTTGCTGAAACAAATCACCACACACTTAGTGGCTTAAAACAGTACAAACTTAGTATCTGACAATTCTGGAGGTCAGAAGTCTGAAATGGGTTTTACTGGGCTAAAATCAAGGTGTCTACAAGATGTCCTTCTGGAGGCTATAGGAAAGAATCCGTTTCCTTGACTTTTGGGGCTTCTAGAGGTTGCCTGTGTTCCTTGGTTCAGAGTCTTCTTCTCCTTCTTCAAAGTCAGCAACCCATTTTTTTCAAATCTCTGTCTCTCTCTCACACACACACTGACCTCTATGCATCATCCCATCTCCATCTGACTCCCACTCTCCCCTTTCCCTTATAAGGACCCTGGTGATTACATTAGGCTCCCCTGGGTAACCTAGAGTCATCTCCCTGTCTAAAAACCTTTATCTTCATCACATCTGTAAAATCCTTTTGCCAGGAAATGTAACTTCCTCACTAGTTCCAGAAATTAGGACGTAGACATCTTTGGGAGAGCTATTATTCTGCCTACCACAACTATTATAGCACAGAAGTTTTGTTCATTTTATAGTTACTCTGGTACTTCTGACATTAAATTCAAGGTATTGAGTGTAAAAGATAAATGTCAAGGGAATTAATAAATTTCTCCTGAGTTTAGATTTTAAATTCTTTTGCTTTTAGCACTTTGTCAGAAGTTCTCCTCCACATAACACAAGGTCTGTTTCAATGGTTATTAAATCTAACAAAAGATAAAAGACTGAATTGAGTGGGGTTATGTGGAATCTCTTCAAATGCAGAATCTGTATGGTATTATTTGAATGTATTTTAAAAGTTACAAGGTACACAAATGAGAAAAAAAATGGAAACGTAGAAAGATGATGGACTACAGATGGATAGATAGATAGACAAACAGACAGAATTCAATCAGTGGTTCTCAATAGAGGCATTTAGTCCCCCAGTGGACATATGACAACATCTGAAGACACTCTTTGGTTGTCATAACTTGAAAAGTCATGTAGGTATCTAGTGGGTAGGGGCCAGAAATGCTGCTAAACATTCTATAATGCATAAGATAGGTCCCACTATAAAGAGTTACTCAGCCCAAAATGTTAGTAGTGCAGAGGTTGAAAATCCTGAATTAGATAGATCTTTGTAATTCAGCACTTGAAATATTGTTTGAGGGGGTGCCCGGGTGGCTCAGTCGGTTAAGCATCCTAACTGTTGATTTCGGCTCAGGGTCATGATCTCAGGGTCGTCAGATCAAGCCCTGACTCGGGCTCCACACTCAATGGGGAGCCTGCTTCTTTCGCTCTGTTCCTCTCTCTCTGCCCCTCCCCTCTCTAAAATAAGTTAATTAACTAATTAATTAAAATATGGGTTGGTACAGAGTAATCCTTAAATGGATGTTCATAGGCCTGAATGTAAACACTCAGAGATAATATTCATGTTATGGTTAACAGAATACTGACTCAAATGCTGCTCTTGCTGGTGGTATAATGCTAAGAAATTACTTAACTCTTAGCTTGCCTCAGTTTCCTCTTCTTTTAAGAGGAAATATGAAGAGTTTCATGATGAGTAACAATTTATATGATCTATGTAATGAGGTCAGCACATTTCCTGTTCCACAGAATAAGCTTAATAGATGTCTCCCATTATTTTTTTTCCCAAATCCCAGTCAGACCAGTTGCCAAACTGATGAATCCTATAGGAGAATGCTTTAAAGATAAAGTATTTTCACTGTTATAGAAATCAACCAAATTATTTATACTGAATAGGACAATATAATTTTTCAGGTCATCAAGGAAGGCAACATAGTGTACTTGAAAAAGAACGTGGGATATGGAGGCAGCTTGATCCTAAGTTTTGTTAGAGGAAAAGAGATTTTCTAGATTCTTTTCGAGCCCATTTAATGTATTAAGAGATAGTCTACCCAACTAGAACAAAACTCACAAATTCCATTTATATATATAGTCACCAAAAATTATCGGTGCCAGGCTCCAGGCTGCGGGTCATGTTTCCACTCCCATCATCTAATTGACTTTATAGTAGGAATTGGCTCTTCCTCCCACTGAAATCTGTTTGGTGGGGAATTCCTAAAACCAAGGGAGGATTTCACAGTCCCAGCCATTAAACACAGAAACAGACAGTCCTGTGTGTGTCTGAAGTCCTTTCTACGACCTTGAGATTACATATCTGAAGGCCCTGGAGGAAGAGTGGCAAGTTTGTGGGTTAAAGGTAAAAGTAGACTGGTTTTTGTCCATTTCCTTTTGAGGCAACCATGTGGTGAAGGGGCAGCCCCTTTTTGCTCCCAGGAGACCACCTAGGCTTCTCCACAGCAAGAAAGGGGTAGATGATGCCATAGATGGTACCTATCAAAGACAAAGCTGCCCTGTAGCCAGGCCCACAGGAGCCAAGGGCAATGGAAGTCAGAGGGGGTTTCTGATGACAATGAGGCAGGCAGGATGGAAATACGCAGCTTTGATCTTGAGGAACAGAGATCATGTTTCCACCTGCCAAAAAGCACAGATGCCACAGGAAAGTAGCGAATGGCAGATCTTGTCTAGAAACCAGTGGGCTAGAGGGCAAGACAAGGACTGCCCTTATTTCCAAAGCCCCCAAATTTCCCTCTAACTCAGGCCATGTGAGTCTCTTCTCTTTATATACCCAGATGGTATGTTGGACTGGGTCAGGGGCAAAGGGAGAAAGCGGAAGCCAGAAAGACTGAGATTTATCTAAATGAGTTATCTAAAGAGACTCTGTTATTGAATCAGGTAGACGTTATTGGATTGCATTAAATTATTGACTCGATGTGCAACCTAATATTGAGTTCCTAATACTCAATGGGATTAGAGCTTAAGGGATAAACTATAAAAAAAAAAAATAAGGAAGTTGCATCTTCCCTTGCACATCTGAGTGCAGTGTGCCAAATACGTGGCCAGCAACTCAAGGGAAGGCGTGTTTCTATTTTAGCTGACTTTATTGCTTTTATTACCCCAGGCACATTCTCAAAGCCTCCTCTGATTTTCTCCCACACTGAGTCTGGAAACCGTGCTACGTGCTCATGCTGGATGCTCAGTCATTTTTCTCCCATCAGTAATGTTACCCTCTCCAAGAAGTCTTCATAAACCCTCAAAGGGCTGATATATTCCCTGACTCTCCCTTTGTGCAATTTACAAGTCGTTTCTATGCCATTCTCTGGCTCTTTACTTACCTTATTATTCCTAATACTTAATAAGAGTACTCAAGTGTCTAATTTCTGCTTTTATTCTGAGTCAGTTCTTCCAAGCCTAAACTTCAAGCTTGCAGAAGGCAAGTGTAGTGTTTTTTTAATTCACTGTCTCATGCAGCTGTCCAGGCCCATACATGTTTTTCAATGGTCTTGGTTCATAAAGTTAAATTAGTTTTATTACGGAACAATGTTTCTGTGAAATGGAGTATTTTCCATTCATCATCTATTAGTTTTGGCAACAGAAGGATATTTGAAATATAGCTCAATAAATCTTGAAGCTTCTTCACCATTAACAGGTGACTTCTGTCGAAGACTCAGTGGACATACAATGGTTAATGTACTTGCTGGATTTCTAATTTGTCTATTCTCTTCAATAAACTCAATAAAGCTGGCTTTACTATTGTATTAGTATTTTTATTGGTTATTAAAGAAGTTTTTTTAGATCTGAGGCAATAACTTGGATTCCTCCCTCAGACTGCTCAGATTAGATTATGTGCCTAATGTTTGGTTGTGACTGCCAAGTGATCTGGAACCTTCAGGAATGTAGACTCTTGGTACATAGAGTTATACTAAAATCAAGTGAGACAGGAGATGTAGGACACTAAGATTTATTGATTGCTTTCTATGTGTCAAAAACCCTCACTGATTATTGATTATTTTGTCCAATTTTATCTTTACAACACTCATTCATTCATTCTTTAAAACCATTCATTATTGAGGACCTATAATGGGCCAGTATGTCAGGTGCTGAGAATACAGAAATGAACCAGACAGTTTGGGTACTTTCCTTCATGAAACTTCCAATGAAGCTATTTGCTGAATGAAACATGGAAATAAGCCATCAAAGAGATAGACTCCGCCAATGGCTAAGTGGGGAATAAATCAAGAATGTATAGCAAAGGAATCTAACTTAGACTAATAGCTTACTTAGGGAAGGCTTTCCTGAGGAGATAGAGAGTATGCAGACCTGATATATGAGTGGGATCAGCCGGGTGAAAGTTGTTCAGAAGGACTTTATGCCAAGGGGACCATATGCAGAGGGCGAGATATGAAAGAGACTAATGCATCCTTTAGAAACTACAGTAAGCAGAGTATGCTGAAATAAGGACTATCAGGGAGAGAGTGGAGGCTGAGGAGGCTAGCAAGGGGGCAGAGACCACGGGGGACTTTGGAGGTCATGTTAAGGAGTGAAGATGAGCACTTTTATCCTGAGAGTAAAGAGAAAACCCTGCAGGATTTAATTAGAAGAGAAATGGCATCCTCAGCGGTGGTATTATTACTGTTTAAGTCGGGCTAGTTACAACAAGGAAAATAGACTGAGAGGAAGCAAGACAGGGTGTGTTTTAGGAGAGCCTCATTGCAACAGACCAGGGAGAAATGGCAGGGACTTGGACTGGGGTGGTGGAAAGGAAAACAGGTAGGTGAGTCAAGATAGATGTAAGAGGTAGAACTGACAGGAGGTTGGTGTCTTAATGAAGTGGATGATGGAGGCAGAGGGGAGGATCTAGGATGACTCTGGTGGCCTTCACAGAGACGGGACATACAGAGGAGGAGCAGGTTTGGAGAGAAGGTGATGAAGTCAATTTAGAAGTCCTGAGTATAAGCTGTCCAAGAGACTCTCCTGGAAATCAAATGCATCTTTGACTCTGGATCTTGAGAAAATGGTCTGCCCTGGGGTCATCTATAGATTTGAGCATCAAGGGCACAGAGATAATATTCGAACATAGGAAAATAGAGAGATGATCTCATCAGGGGAGAACATGAGAAATGAGGAAAGACAAGGACCTAAGACATTGGCCTAAGGGTGACCAACTTTTAAGGGACAAGTAGAGGAGAAATAACTGGCAAAGTCGATTATTCTGAGTTCTACTTTAGAGATGACAGAATGAAACTAAGCTAATCTAATTAATTTAGCTAATTCGCAGGAAAGTCAGAATTCAGACCCAAATCTTTCCACCTTCTGAATACTTCATGTTTATGATGTGAGGATGATTTATTGAAGCATTTCTCTGAGTTAGGCCTCCGGTGAGGCATTTTACATTCGTTATTTTATTAATTTTCAGAGCGATGTCCTCATAAACTCAGTATGGTTGTTATTCCTATCATAGAGATGAGAAAACCGAGACACGGAGAAATTAACTAAGGTCCCCAAAGTTACACAGCTGGTAGCTAGCAAGCATTTCCATCCATCTCTCTCTCTCTCTCTTTTAAGATCTTGTGTTTTTTAAGTGATCTCTACACCCAACATGGGACTCAGACTGACAACTCTGAGATCAAGAGTCTCGTGCTCTACCAACTGAGCCAGGTACCCCATGCCCATTTCTTTCTCTTACCCTAGTGCGTGTTCTTAACTATTGTGATTGTACTAGTTAAGGCAGCGGTTCTCACACTTGAACACTCATCAGAATTACCTAGAGGACTTCTTAAAACGCAGATTCCTGGGGGCTCCTGGTTGGCTCAGTCAGTTAAGTGCCTGCCCTTGGCTCAGGTCATGATCCCAGGTCCTGGGATTGAGCCCTACATCCGGCTCCCTGCTCAGCAGGGAGTCTGCTTCTCCCTCTCCCTCTGCTGCTCTTCCTGCTCATTCTCTCTCTATCTCAAACAAATAAATAATATGTTAAAACAAGCAAACAAACCCAAATATTGGGATTGCTGGAAGGTCCCCCTCCTTGAGGTTCTGATTATGAAGGTGGGAAGGGCCTGAGAATTTGCCCCATTTCTAACTAGTTCCAGCAACCTGCCCCAGTAATGTGCTGCCATCAGCGTTTTCACTTGCGAAGCAATCATCAGATATAAGTTAGTTAACGTATACTAGATCATTAGCATTCAAATACTGCCTATTAAAATATACAACATAAAATTTTATTGAAAGATACTTTTATTTACCTGGCCCTGTAATCTCAAAACAGAATCTACTTTTAATTCCTGCCCTGTACTCCAAGCAAGGTTGAGGGTCTTCCTTGTACAAACTCTACCCAACAAGCTCTTCACAATCTTCACAATATTACGTATCATGCATTGTAGATATAGATCTAGATAGATAGATAGATAGATCTCTTTCAGTGAAGCCTCAGTTTGTCCTAACTTGATTATAGACCTATTTTCTTAATTTAAAATCATGTTCAATCTAGTTAACAAAATTGTGTTCTCTCTCTCTCTGCTGTCACTCCAGTTTCTCCAGTTCAGTCCCATTCAGACACCCTTTCACTACTGTTCTTGGGCTGCCCTATGATATAGCTGACTGTCATCCTTTACCTTTTACAAATGGCCACATAGCCTCGGCACTACGCTCTATATGCATATTCGCCATAATCTAATTTTTTTTTTTTAACCTCAGCAAAAAAATCCCATAAACCTTTTGGGCCGTGGTGGGTCGTCCCCCAGGTGTGTCATGGAGGTAAGCTTTGGTTTAGACTCTGTTTTCTGTCTCAGGGATGCATATGCTTAGAAGACTCAGTTTGATCACTGACTCAGCGACTCAGTGACACACGGGTAATGGGAGGCATAGGGCGGCATCAGCTCGTAAAAATCAGCACGATGAGTGTTATACCTTTGAAGTGGAGTCCAAATCCAGTTGAGAGCTGGGACATAAAGGCAGTAAAAACAGCCTGGCACTGCTCTGGCGTGACCCTCCGCAGGGCTGTGTCTGCAACCCCAAATCCCCGTATTTATTTGTCAATGTGTTGTACTTGGAAATAACAATAAATCAAAGAAAAGCAAGCAAAGACCACCAGCTCCTTCTGGAACACTACAGGTACAGTAGTAAAAAGTCCTGCCAGCCCCGGATGAGATGTGACTTTCTGAGGAAAGTGGATAATTTTTACTTGATGGTGAATCGTTAAAAGTGAGCCAGATGATTAAACTTAATGGAACAGCCACATTAAACTGAAATTAGTAAAAACATGCCTCGGGCAGCCTGCAACCTTTTATTTGTTGTTGTTTAACTTCTGCCTTTTACAGTGGTCATGATGAATGACATCACAAAAGAAAAAATCCAATTAAAATCTAAGTGCTCAATAAACCCCTAATGTCTGGTTGCCACCGCCACTTTCTCTAGCACTCATGTCTTCTGTTTCCTCTTCTCCCCAAGAAGACAGAAAAGAACTGGCCCCAGGGGAGTTCAGCAGCAGGAGAAAGAACACACAAAGGCTTCTGGAGGCTTCTGCTCTCCGCACTCTCTCAGACGCAGGCATTGCACTTCGAGGGGGATGAGGTTAAATTGTTTTATTATCAGACAACGCCTGGGTAAAGAGATGCATTTTCCCACTAGGTTTCAAATACTGATAAATCAGAATGGGGATCTGGAGAGCAATCCTGTTCATACTCTTAGTTGGTGTCTCCACTGCCCTTTCATACCATCTCGGGTGTGTGTTCTATAAGTCATCGGAATGGTGTCTCCTGACAGCTAAAAATAAGTTTCTGATTACTTTTACCTGAATAAATCTTGTGGCCAGATGTGGTATTCACCTACTAAGTGGGCAACAATTACATATTGAGAGTGATGAGAGACCCAGCCGAGGGAAGTCTACAATCTAGCGGGAGGCAGAAGACTATTCATCACGTGGAAAGACAGCACTTGCCACCCAGGAGAAGAATACTAGCTTTTGATGACAGATTTTGCCTTAGAGATACCATGTGTTTGTAAAATTGGGTTTTCAAAGTCCTTACAACAAAGTTCTCAAAGTCAAAATAAGAGTCAGAACACACTTATTATGAATGGGGAGATAACAAGAATCGTATCTTAAAATGTGCTTTTACTGCATGTTTACATAGGAGTTAATATAGTATTTGTACATGGTCTCTAATTAGATCTTCCTGATAGCCTTGTCCTGTGCTTCTATTATACTCATTTTATTGATAAGGATCTTGGCTCAGGGAGGCTAATGGGCTCTGCTCTGATCTGACACGTGTGAGGGAGACCGAATGAACACAGCCCCTATTTGGGACTCTGGTGCTGTGCCCCCCACCCTCTGCCAGGTTTGCTAACCATGGTTGCCTGGAAGCCAGATCCAATGGGCAGTGATGTTGGTTTCATTACTCATGAGTTAATGAAATCGCTTTTTAAGAGCTCTCTTCAGTCATTAGAATTTGACAATGGAGAGTTAAACTTTCCCCAGTGGCTCTTTCTGTGTAATCACGGTTTCAACATTTCCTTAGCATATCACATTACACAAATCATGGAGTCCTCTTTTGTTTTACATTTCTTAACTGCGTTCATCTCACTTCTAAGCAATTCCCTCCCTGTTCCCATTTATCTTCCATTATTTCTGCCAAATTGCTTTCAAGGCTACTAATTGTACGAATAATATTCTCTTCCTCAAACTCTGCTTTTAACTAGCATTAGCTGTGTGGCGTTGGATACCGTTTCCCGATCTCTAAAAACAGGGAGGTTGCACTGAAGAATCTATAAGGCCTTTTCTTGTGCTCAAGTTCTAAGCTTCTGACTGTCACACAAGGTGCACGGTTTTTGAAAACAGTACATAAACTGGAGTCTTGACTCAGTGATGATGGATTCAGATAGCTCATCGTCCCCAAAGTGTGTTTCTTGAAAAACTGTCCTCGGGAATTCCCACATCCAGAAGGATTCTTCACACAAGAATGTTCAGGGAAGTTAGATTAAATAAAATCAAGTAGTTTTGAACTGTAGGCATTCACAGCCTTTAATATGTTAATGTACACTGGGTGACACCCCCAGAAAAAGACAGAAGATGAAGTATTTCCAAAACTGATGGGAGCACAGAACCCCTCTTCCTTAGCATTTTATAAAAATAAAATTCATGAGATACACTTTCAGAAAGGCTGGATTCGCTTATTTTCAAAGTCCTTCTTTGGCTTGAGAGTCTATTTTCAAATGTGCTTGAAGATGCTACTTCACGCATTTCATGTAGTGTTAATCACCGGGACACCAAGTTGGCTTAGCCATTGCTACTACTGCCATTCTTGTTGTAACGTGGCCCATATTCTGTCTAGACAGAGATGAAATAAGGTTTAAGGACTAGCTACCTTCCCAATAAACTATCTCCTCTCTGTGTAGTTGATGCTTATAATTAGGATTTTAAAATAGTTCTCTTCCATTTTCACTTCTGCAAATTTGTGAATAGGGTTCACTTATCTGAAGACCTAAGATAATTCCTAAGAAAATTCCTTCTAAACTTTTTCTGAGATGGGAAAAAGGGAACCAAGGACACTACAGGAACTCAGTGCTCTAGAAATCATCTCTGAGAGAGGCAACGTGGGCACTTCATCAAAGTTAGAGTCATTATCTTTGTTTCAATGGTATATTAACATTTCCTTAATTCCACCTTTAACCCAGATGCATTTCACTGACAGTTTTACCAGAGCCTCTGCTTGATGATCGTGAGGGAACACACTGCTTCATAATGGAGACCATTCCACTTCAGTCTGGCTCCAGTTTTTAGAAGATCCTCAACTATATTCAATGAAATTCTGAGTAGTAAATATTCTTGTTCTCAGTGACCTTGTAAATTGCCTAGCCAAGGGATTTTTTTCAAGGCACTCTTCCTAACAATACAATATATCTGAAGTGCTTTGAGTTGAATTTCATAAGTAATTAAATAAATATCACATCTTCACAGAAAAGTGATTATAAACGCCATCACATAAGACTCAAGGAGGGACGCCTGAGTGGTTCAGTCATTAAGCATCTGCCTTTAGCTCAGGTCATGATCCCAGGGTCCTGGGATTGAGCCCCACATTGGGCTCTCTGCTCAGTGGGCAGCCTGTTTCTCCCTCTCCCACTCCCCCTGCATGTGCTCTCTCTCTAGCTGTGTCTTTTTCTGTCAAATAAACAAATAAAATCTTTAAAAAAAAAAAAAAAGATTCAAGAAGACTGGGTGGTTCCCTACATTTACCAAGATAGGAACATACAGAGGTAGAATGTACTCAGGTCTCTGTTTCAAAAACCAAACCCCTTTTCTCAATAGCATACCCACTTCTCTTGTATGTCCAGACACATTAAAGAGAGGAGGAGAGTAGATTTGTAAAATCTGAATGCTGCCAGGAAAATAGTGAAACTATTCCAGCCAACTTAATGTGTCCTTGGGCATCTTGCTATTACTCTGGCTTTTAGAATTCCCTTCTCTAAAACAAGGATTACAAATTTTCTATAAGATCTGTCCCAGTTTTGGAAATTCCTGTGATTGGAAGGAAACATTCATTAATGAATGGCATTACTATTGAGAATTTAAGTGAGAAAAACAAAACAAAACAAAACCCAAACCCGCATCCCTCAGAAAGGATTGAATGAAAGTTGACGTAGCGAGCAAGCATCATAATGACAAACAGTTTAGAATCACATGCTTGACTTTTACTTTCTTTAATTTTTTTTTTCTACACTAGTTACATTCAGACCAGGATAGAGGAGATGGATCACTTAAATATATCCTTTCAGGAGATGGAGCAGGAGATCTCTTCATTATCAATGAAAACACAGGGGATATACAGGCCACCAAGAGGCTGGACAGGGAAGAAAAACCTGTTTACATCCTTCGAGCTCAAGCTATAAACAGAAGGACAGGGAGGCCAGTGGAGCCTGAATCCGAATTCATCATCAAGATCCATGACATCAACGACAATGAACCAATATTTACCAAGGATGTTTACACGGCCACTGTTCCCGAAATGTCTGATGTTGGTGAGTGAGATCCGATTTCAACCATACAATGTTTCTCCTCTAGTACATCAACTGAGTAAAGGATCCTAAGAGTGAAATTTACTAAGTTGAGTGAATTTAGATGCTACATTCTTAAGCTATCCTATTTCAAAAACTTCCTTCATGACCTTTTTCTAAGTGCACCTTCATTTCCTAATATTACTCTAGCCCCATTTTATCATTATCTTTAAGAAAACAGTATTTCCTATAATGATGAAGGGATGAAAAATGGCAGGCAAGAACAGGAGGAAGAAAGAGACATCACCTCAACCACTTCCTGCCCAGGCTGAGAGAAGCAGCCCTCTCCACCTCTCTTAGCATATACTGGTACTGGGCCTGAAGTGAGGATCTTCCCATTGTAAAACAAAAGCCTGAATTTACATCCAGACTGAAGAGTAATGACATTTGCTTTAATTAACTATGTATTTGGGAAAGAGACCCAAAGAAAATTAAAAAAAAAAAAATTTTTTTAAATAATGTGCAGATGATGATGTCTAGGGGTTATATCTTTTACTAAGTGATGGAAATTAAAAGGTATTCATGACATTAATATGATGAATTAATATTTTGTGCACAATTCTACTACAAATTTTAAAGTTAACAAGTATGGCTTTAATTTGCTTAAATTGGGAGAAGGTTAACAGAATTTAAATTTTAAAAGGTCATACTGACATCACACTTAGCTACATTAAAATACTTCATGGGATCCAGTGACAACTTTTAAGCTACTTGTGTAAAGGGTTATTTTTATTTTTATTCAGTGTCAACTTCAGAAGGGCTAAATTACATAATAATAACTTTTCTATAATCCTGTGAGTCAGATATCAGAAACGTTTTAGGTCACAGTTCCAAGACTTGGAAAAACCTAATCCATGGAAATGATTGTAAACCCTCTAAATCTTTCTCATCAAGAAGTCGCTCGTCTCATTACTTAAAGCCACTCAGTTTTGTTAGAAAAACCACAAACCATCAGCAAAGCAAGAGAGAGGGATTAGAATTTTAAAAGGAAGATTTGTTAGGAAAAAAATTTCTTTCTTCCACATAGTAAAAGGCAGGAAGAATTAATGAAGCACCTCTCACAGTCGCACCAGCCAGGAAAACAGTTTCCAGAAAACAAAACTTGACATGCAAGGTGTCACTGCACAACTATAGGAGGTGCCATTCACTTTCAAAGCCATGATAGAATTAATATGTATTACAAATATTTGGGGATAGCTAGAAGTAACATGTCTTGAGGAAGGGAAGACTTTCTCATTTGTACACAGGCACAGTTATGTTCATATTAACCATTATCATGAATCAACACATCATTGTGATGATATAAAAAGGTATCTTGAGGTGCCTGGGTGGCTCAGAGGGTTAAGCCTCTGCCTTTGGCTCAGGTCATGATCTCAGAGTCCTAGGATCAAGCCTCGCATTGGGCTCTCTGCTCGGCAAGGGGTCTGCTTCCACCTCCCTCTCTGCCTGCCTCTCTGCCTACTTGTGATCTCTCTCTCTCTCTCTCTCTCTGTCAAATAAATAAATAAATAATAATTTTTTTTTTTAAGTCATCTTAAAGAAATTACATCATGATTGTGGGACAGCAGGATGGTATAAATGGGCTTTGGTGTCAAGCAGACCTAAGTTTGAAAAGCTACTAATAAGCAGCAATTTAATGTCTGATCCTTTGGTTGCATATCTACAAAAATAATAAAAGTCAAGTCCTAAGGATTATCATGTGGATGAAATGATAAAAAAAAGTGCAGAGCCCCTGGTATAATATTTGGCAATGAACAGGTGCTCAAAACATCCAGATAATCATATTCTAAACACATTTGAATTGTATATTGATGTCAAATAAGAATGTGGGTATTTGTTGACTTTTACTATTAGCTCTTGCTCTAAAATCATATAATGTTCTCATTCTCCCCACCTTCCTTCCCACGTTATAAGGATGGGCACTCTGTCTCATTAACATGCTACATCCAGGGCATCCAACCCTAACACAGTCCAATATATTCATTCAACAAACGGGATTGGTTAGATATTACAAAAGCAATGGAAAGCTTCTAATACTCCCTGCATTTAACTTCCCTGTCCTTTCCATGGGCTGGAGTGCTTTAACAGTATGCTTATGGCTTATCTGATATGAATTTCAAAAGTCACCCATGAGATGATCTTCATCAGAGGGCCTTTCCCTTTTTGGAAGTCACAGATCCCTCCGAGAATCAGATAAAAATCTATGGATCTGCAATGAAATAGACACGTAATCATACACATAAAAATCTGTGTGGAATTTCATGCAGGTTAGGAATACTTTGAAGGCTATTAGGTGACTGTGGTCCTTAAAACAAGAATGCTGATCTAAAATATCATAGCCTTCTTTGTGCATTTAATTATAATCCTTTTTTTTTTTTTTTAACTATAGTTTCCAGTTGTGAATGCTCTGGGGTTTTAATTAATTCTCTAATCCAACCCTACCTCTTTAAAGGTTCAAGGTCTTTCAGCCTCTTGAATTATCAGATAGTTTTATTATTTAGGGTGCTTTAATTTGTAATTAACAGAAAACCCAACTCAAACTAGTTTAAACAGATAAGCAGTTTAAGTCATACTTAAGTCAACAGTAAAGTAGGCTGGGGCGCCTGGGTGGCTCAGTGGGTTAAGCCCCTGCCTTCGGCTCAGGTCATGATCCCAGGGTCCTGGGACTGAGCCCCACATCGGGCTCTCTGCCCAGCAGGGAGCCTGCTTCTCTCTCTCTCTCTCTCTCTCTCTGTGCCTCTCTGTGCTTGCCTCTCTGCCTACTTGTGATCTCTATCTGTCAAATAAATAAGTAAAAATCTTAAAAAAAAAAAAAAGTAGGCTTTTGGACGTGGTTTGATTTGGGTTCAATTATTTCTCTGAAATTCTCTGTCCTGTTCAGCTTTGTCCTCAGGCTGACATCTCTGAGGTCACAAAATAGCTGCTGCATTGACAGGCCCTAGATCAGCACATTTCAATCCAGGAGAAAGAGCACCCATGGCACAGAATTCACAAGAATTCACAGAATTCACAAAATCACAAGAGGCTTCCTGATTGGAGAACTCCGAAACTAATCCCTATGGAAAAAGTAATGCAAGATGCTGACTGACTTAGGTCTGGATGACTTCCAAAGATGACCCTACCAAGAATCTAATCTCGTCCTTTGGAGATTGATTGGAATTGGTTCCACCCAAGGTCATGACCATCCCCCTGCTTCCCTCTAACCTAACCCTTACAACATTCAGAAATGTTGATCATCACACTCCTTCAGAGTGAGAAATCCAAGACTGTTTAACCTAGCACTGTCCTGAAGTTCTCCATTCTTTGCCAGGATAGTTTTGTACAAAAGTAAGATCATGCTTTCTCTTTCTATGTGAGGATCAAGGATCCACATGGACCCTTAATTTATTTTCAATTCATGTTTCTGTCGTTACAGGCACATTTGTTGTCCAAGTCACTGCAACTGATGCTGATGATCCAACTTATGGGAACAGTGCTAAAGTGGTATATAGTATCCTACAGGGGCAGCCCTATTTTTCAGTTGAATCAGAAACAGGTTAGAATTCCTTTTTGATCTTCTTTTTAAATCTGTAATTTTAACTGACATGTTCAGCTGAGCTGGCATATTTTTTAATAAAAACAATCAGTGTCATTGAATTTTCTTAGATTCACCTGCCAAATACCAGCAATATACTTGTAAACACGATATCCACATCATTTCAATCAAGAAATCTGACAATGGATGTTTCATCCATTATATTTATAATATGGTAGATTCAGAAAAACTTCTACAATGTTATTTTTTTTCTTTCAGTTTGGGGAGAAGTTAAAGACCAATCCCTTCTGATAGCCATTGGGGCTATTTATAAAAATTCCAATTCTTTTTCTAGTTATTTGGTATCTCCTTCTCCTGCTCTGGAGCTAGTTGGAGCCAGGAGATTTGTTCGGGCCAATAAATGTGGCAGTGATGCTAGTCACTTCCAAGCAGAACTTTTAGATCTGGTGCACAATCTACATTCCTATCCTCCTGCCACAGAGATCACAGATGGAAACCATTGTTGACACTGGTCTCCAGCCTGGATGTCTGTTATCCTCAGCAGAGCTTCTTGCTGGCCTACTCAGAAAATGAACAAAACATTAACGTTAGCATGTCAAGCCAGTAAGGTTTTGCATTGTTTGTTATAACATTGTCTAGCGTATCCTAACTGATACCATCCTAATAAGGTGGATTCCTTAATGGAATCCTTTTTTTAACATCTCATTTTTCTGCATTTTCTCCAAGAGTAGCATATTATCTTATGATGAATTGTTTCTTAGGAAATACTGCCTGTGCAGTACAGTACACATATTTTTGCTATCATACTAGGAGTTGTGTTTCTTTCACACATTTTTCAAACATTCATTATTGTTAGCAGAAAACAAAACATTTCTAGATTGCTACATCCAGTTGGAAATCAGTGTGTTAAGAGGTGTGATGAACTTGGAAAGAATCCCAAGGAGAAAGAAAACATTGAGTTGAAAAACAATAAGGATGAAAAATTAGAAATATCCAACATAAAGGACAAAAGGCTAAGCGTATCTCCTGTATGTAAATGGAGGAGTACTGTGATTGGAGAACAGGTTGCAGCTGCACTTCCACGGAAGCCAGGACTATAGGAATAAAACTGACCCGTTGTCTGAGGTATTCGTGTTAAAAATTAAAAAAAAAAAAAAAAAAAAAGATATTTTCAGCTTCATTAGTTGTTAAGCACTGGAATGTGCTACCAGAGAAGGTTATAAAGCCTTTAAAGCCTTCAAAGCCTTTAAAGCCTATAAAGATTTTTGAAAGAATGTTGTTAATTTAAGCATAAAGCCTACATAGAGATTAGGCAAACTTTTAGTTCTTTCAACTACTTATTTTATAACTACTTGACAATAGAGATAAATGTGACCTAACATGAGAATGTTGGTTTCTGCTGGGACCAGTTGAACTCATGCTCACATCAGCTTTAGGAAAACTTCTATTCTCTAGGATCATACGGGTGGTAATTACGGGAGAACTGATGCTGTGTTTTCTTAAGACCATAGTTTCGTGGTTTAGAAAATCCTCCGAATGTTCATTATGGTAGGTATATTTGATGAGCAATTAGCTGATTCAGTAAAGTGAAACTCAAGAGTCCGTTCAAGGAAATGGCTTAACAATTTCCTCATAGTACACTTACATGTCTTTTATCAAGCAGCTTAGTAGGAAGCACTGTAACACATGCCAAGTTACATTTTGCTGTGTTATCTTATACCACATGATATTTATACTGCCTACAATCTCTGCTACTGCAGAACTGACTTGTACTTACTCACCACGTGTGATAGGTGTTTGGTTTTTTTAAATGGATCTGTCTCCCTTATGTGGTTGTAATTGCCTTCAGTGTAAGGGCTATCTACGATCATCTTTATGTCACCCATGACATCTGTATAGTGTATTATATATTGTAGATAACTATTCATGTTTGTATAAGTAAGTGACTTGATAAAGTATTTTTAATACATCCCTTTCCACTTCTGAATTTCACACCCATAGGTATCATCAAGACAGCTTTACTCAACATGGATCGAGAAAACAGGGAGCAGTACCAAGTGGTGATTCAAGCCAAGGATATGGGTGGCCAGATGGGGGGATTATCTGGGACCACCACAGTGAACATCACGCTGACTGACGTCAATGACAATCCTCCCCGGTTTCCCCAGAGTAGGAACATTTCATTGAATGAATTTCTTCAGTGTACTTTTGTAAAACTCTAACTTTAAGAATGATATTTATTTCCATTATTATTAATTATCAATATTAGTGATCTCAGTCAGAACCATACATTTATTAGCTAAGCAATTTCTGATATGGTTATTGGTTGGAAAGCTAATCTCATTGTTATAGTTTTCCTTATTAAAAAGCCTGCCACAAACATAAATTTGCTTGTGCAGAACATATGTACATAAGCATGCTTCTATTTGTTTAAAAAAATTGACTTTATGTTTTGTGAATTTAATCAGTCATATAATCTCTTTTAAATCCTCACAAAGCTTTGTAAGGGGAGGATTTATCATTTTACTGTTTCTAAAAATACAACTGGGGAAATAACTATGTACTTAATCCTTTTGTAATCATAAATAGTTTTCTATATTATGGTTAATTGAGATACGAAAAGTCATCTCTAAAGTCATTAACTCTCGTGGCTAGACCAGAAAAAAAAAAAGAAAGAAAAACAACATTCTTAAATGCCCACTTTATATCAGGCAGTACCCTAGAGCCCTTCATATAAAACACCTCAGTGGGTACTGGCTTTAATATAATTTTTCTTCCAGGAACAAAATTCATTTCTGAACATGATCTAAGTAAACTACTTGAATCCTGTCTTCCGTGAGAAAATAGGTGCCCACCATTAAAAAGAAAGCCCACTTACCCAATCATGGCATTTCTTTAAAGTTGGTCAGCTAATAGGGGCTTCTTTTATAATGGAGATACACATGGGTCAACAGGAAATCGTTACATTTTCTTTAGTTTTTTCAAGTATTTAATCAAAACAGAGTATCAAACAAATCTCTGACTTAATGGGTAGAAGAAAGGTTTTATGGACCCTAAAATTTTCCCTCACAGAGGCATGACATGACAAGATCAGAATCAGCAGTACTTTGCCCAAAAACCTCCTTTTCAATAAAGGAATGCCCCGGGGAAGGAAAAGAAAAGGAGCACCTAGAATGCCACTGGGACCTTACCTCACTTTGCTCTCTCCTTGGCTAGCCTGTGATCATTATTGCATAATGTACCAAAGCTCAGGAGGGGAGAGTAACTCTAGAGGAAAACGTTGGCTTGTGTTATCATTTTGCCAAGGATGAGCCCAACACTTACTGAATGGATGAATATTATTGCATGACTCTATTCTAGTGATGTCATAGTCCATGTCCTCTCCAAAATAATTTGCATGGATGGTTGGCAAAATGTAACGGATGAGAGTAAAATAAGTTTTGTGCCTTTTTTTTTTTTTTTTGACCCTAAGTACATGCTGGTCTGGCAGATCTAAACTGAAATTCACATGCAGTCCCCCTAAACTAATTTTGCAACATGAGGACATAAGGAAAGTGTACATCTATGAAATACAGGTTTTAAAGATTTTATTTATTTATTTGACAGATAGAGATCACAAGTAGGCAGAGAGGCAGGCAGAGAGGAGGAAGCAGGCTCCCTGCGGAGCAGGGAGCCCAATGTGGGGCTCAATCCCAGGACTCTGGGATCATGACCTGAGCCAAAGGCAGAGGCTTTAACCCACTAAGCCATCCAGGCGCCCCTGAAATACAGGTTTTAAATCAGCAATACAGACAGAAGAATGGGGGAAACCTAGGCATAGAAAAAACACTGTCATGGAATTTAAAAGAAAGGAGTAGTCAGAGAAACAGTTAAGAGCTTTCTCTCTCAATGTGTCTGTGTGTTAGGGATCTAACTGCAGCCAGACCAGGTCCCTGTGTGAGTGACAGAGTGTCTGCTTGGATACATCCTCCAGATCGCTGTCATTTGTTTCCACCTCCAGTTGTTATTAGCAGTGACACAAAGAACCCTTTTAAGAACTACCCCATAATTAGCTTAAAGTCACAGGTCAGGTTAAATTCTTTCCCATTCTTTCTGCTAAGATTAGTTAACGGGGGCTTCGAAACCTTGTGCAGCACTCCCCCCCCCCAAAGCCTCTTAGTCTTCCTTGCCATCACACCCGTGAACCTGGAGTGCTATTTACAGGACAAGAAAAGTGTTCTTCATTTGCAAAGAGACAGGTCATGACAGAAGAAATATTCTTAACAATCATGAAAGTAAGGATGTAAGGATAGAGCTCCATTAATTATCACAAGGAAAGTACAGATCAGCCTGCATCCGTAGTAATGTCTGAAAGAACTGTTAGAAAATAGGTTTTGTGTTTATTATGATAGAGTATCCTTCATCTGTGCTTGACTTATATCTGTCTGGTGATTAATAGGTACATACCAGTTTAAAACCCCTGAATCTTCTCCACCGGGTACACCAATTGGCAGGATCAAAGCCAGCGACGCTGACATGGGAGAAAATGCTGAAATTGAGTACAGCATTACAGAGGGAGAGGGGCTGGACATGTTTGATGTCGTCACCGACCAGGAAACCCAGGAAGGGGTTATTACTGTCAAAAAGGTAATGCCGTTTGTTAACTACAATGCAAACGAGACATTCATTTTTCTCCAGCCCCCGAGTAACTGGGGTAATTACGTCTTACCTGAATGTCCCTCTAGATTATTTTACTAATTATTTTTTTTTTTAAAACACCATGTCTAATGGTTGGCTTTTAGAATTCCCCGATAATCTGAAGCATTCATTAATCTCATACTTTTAATTAATTTTTATTAAGAACCTAATAAGCAAATAAATGATACAAATAAATAATACACATTAAAGTACATAAAATAAATACTGTCCATGAATAATAAACAAACCGTGCCGGACACTGTTCTAGATGCAGGAGGTGTAATGGTACATTCAACAGAATGGTCTCTGCTTTCGCAGAACGGCCAATCGAAGGCAGAAAAGAGACAAGGAAGCAAATAAACAAACAAACACGTGTAGAGATATAAATTCTGATCATGCTTTGAAGGAAGAGAGTAACACAAGCAGTGGGAAAGATGGCCTGAATCAGAGAGAGGATATAAAAAGACCACAAAAATAAATTAACACAAATTTCCTATGAGCTCTAGCTACTTTTTGGAACATGATAAAAAGTTTTTTATACTTCTGAATTCCAATTTTTGTCCTATGTACTCACTCACTATTTATCCCCCCCCCCCAATATTGTCTAGCTCCCCAGAGCAGTACACAGAAGTGTGGAAAAATTTAAAACCAATAAACCGTGTGCCAAAGCTAAAAATACATTAATTTTGGTTACTTTTTTTAATGATGGCACTACCGTCATGGATGATGTAATATTTTCTCTCTCCTTTAGCACACTGTTATATCCACTGGTGAAGATAAGCATAGGTGGATGTAAATAACGAGAAAATTCTTTCCTCTTAAGCTTTGGATTACATGTCTTAATACCTAGAAACACAATAAAACATGTTTAAGCGACACTCAGACCAATGTTTTATACTGTAATATAATTAGGAAGCCCATTAGTGTGCATTAACCTTTTTAATTTTCTTAGTGCCTTATCAGATTCAAACTGAAATTTTGCCTAGCCGACTAAATCACATTCACTAATGTCTTGATTAATTGTGTTTCTAGTGAGCCTTGTCATATCATCATCTAAAACTAAAAGTCAGCAATAAGCATTTGGGTTCACTTTGTCTCCAGAAGTAGAGATACTTTTCCTAAAGACCTCTGACAGCAATGATCATTACTTTCGTTCGCAAGTAATTAGCCCAATGCCCTTATCAGGATATCACTTGGAATATTTTATCAACTCATGCAATGCAAAAAAAAAAAAAAATTAAATCTATTTTATCTGAATGAGGTAAAGGGTGTCATGATGTAAACATGTGGTTCTCAATTCTGGCTGCACATCAGCCTCACTGCAGGCGGTATTTCAAAGTACAGATTCTCGCCCCCACCACAGATATTTTGGTTTCATGGTCCAGGGTGGGGATCCAGATACTGGCAAATTTTAAAACACTCAGTAAGTCTTCAAGTACAGCCAGATGTGATGATATCTGAAACAGAAAAACCTACCACGTATTTGCCAACTTGCCCCTGACATGGGTCCCTCTAGTCAAATACAAGAATTTTGTTTTTTTAAAGGAGGTCTTACAAGACTCCTGCTTCCAGGTTCCCTTCCCGTCCATTATAACTTGCCCCCGTGCACCCACTTGCAAGGCCACAGCGACCATGGTTTCAGCCCACGCTCTTCATCAGGAGGGCTTGGCATCTGAACTCCCGTGCCTTTGCCCAATTTCACACTGCATGGTGATGTCCCTAAGCAACGTGGTCATATTCGTTCACCCAAGATTTGCACTAAAAATGGCTCATGTCTTTCTGTGTGTCTTGGTTGCTTCCAATATGTCTCCTCCCCCTACCCTCCCCAAGCTCTTGGACTTTGAAAAGAAGAAAGTGTACACCCTCAAGGTGGAAGCCTCCAATCCTCACGTGGAACCCCGCTTTCTCTACCTGGGCCCGTTCAAAGATGCAGCTACTGTCAGAATTATGGTGGAAGATGTGGATGAGCCCCCGGTCTTTAGCAAACTGGCCTACATCCTGCAGATAAGAGAAGATGCTCAGATAAACACGACAATAGGCTCAGTCACAGCCCAAGATCCAGATGCTGCCAGGAATCCAGTCAAGTAAGCATTCTCCTGCGACCCATCTCTTTCAGAAGCTTTAGCCGAATGCTATGCAAGTATCACCTGAAAGTTAGAAAATTAATCCTTTTTTTCAATGAGACACTTGTGTCTTCCTGAAAAACAACTCTAAACAGCATCTTTACTCTCCTTGCTCAGAATAAACATTATTTTAGCAGCAGTATAAATTTAAAAAACACAAAATTTGGGGGGGGTTCCAAAATGATCTATAGGAGTTGACTACTTAACATGGAAATGGTACAAGGAAATACAACAGAACGGCCTGGAATTTTTCTTTAAGGCCTTAGATTTGTCAAAGAGTAGCAGGGAGAGAGTTCTGTGACTTTTAATAAACAAGACACCAGGGTGAGTCTGTTTCTCAAGCATACAAGGACCTATCATGTAACACTTAGAGGTAGAATTATGCTCCATTTGGATGCATAATTTTTTCTTTTTCAGACGTGGATAAAAATAGGAACCATTTCATGATATATGTGTGCAAAATCTGGGGAAATTAATAGAGCTGAATCCTAATTTATACTGTGTAAGCAAGTTCTATTTTCTCTATATATTCCTTATACCTTAGCTGTAAATCATGCTGCAAGAAAGCCTCATTGCTCTTTGAAACCCAGATGGTTTCGTATTCTAGAATTTTATCAGGAGAGCAATGGAGTCAACAACTTCCAGCTTTGAGTCAATAGCTTAGTTGACCAGATGAGAAAACTGCTAAATCAGAATATCATTCTAACAATTATCCCCTGAAAAGAAAAAAAAAGAAAGAAAAGAAAAAGAAAAAGTGAGCAAACTGACAAGTTAGAGAAACTTTTGCTAGTGAACCCACAGATAAATTCTGATCAGGACACCTGCCATATGCCAGGTATGTTCTAGGCTTTAGAGATACAACAGAAAACACTATCAAGTCCTGATCTCATCAAGCTTACATTCTAATTGGGACAGACAGAAATAGGCAAACAACAAATATGCAGTATATCAGGTAAAATACACTGTAAGCAGTAAGATAAAATGGAAATAGAGGGTTTATATAGTGTGGTCAGACTTGCCCTTGGTAGGAAATCATTTGAGTAGAGATTTGATTGAAATGAAGGGATGAACCATGATGTTATGTGGTAGAAGAACACTCCGGGAAGGGGGAAAAAATGAGGGTAAGGTCTAATACCAGAGCTTACTTGGCATGAAGAAGGAGTAGCAAGGAGGCTTAGGAGCTAGTAGAGAGCAATGTGGGGAGTGGTTTGTAAGGCAGGAGGCAACAAGGAGATACGGTAAATGGAGAGTGTGGGAGGCCCTACCAGGCTGTTTGTAGGCCTTGGTAAAGACTGGATTCTATTCTGATTGAGGTAGGAAGCCACTGCAGAGCTTTGAATAGGAGTATGGCCTAATCTGAAACTACTTATTAAAAGGATCACAATGGCTGCCCCATGAAGAGTATTATTGGAGTTGAAAGAGTTTGAGTTTCTAAGGCAATCATTTTCTAACTTTTCAGCTATGAGCTCTTGGTTCAAATGAAACCTGATGCAAGTCCCACATCTAAAACACAAACATGCCTGGCTTACTCTTAGGGAATAGTTTTAAATCATTGGGAAAACAGACTGTTGTTTTATCATTCTACTGGAATACCTGTAGACTACTTGAACTGGACTATGGTCAGCCCAAAGTAGCCACATGTAAGCTCCATGGATCAAGTGTTCTTCCACATACATTTAATAGTATTAATAAGGAAAATTAATGACAGTTTATACTTGTACAATAAATAATCTTAAGTATTTTCACAATGATTCTCTCAGTTTGAGTTTGTCCTAAGTATGTAAGGGAAAAATCTTAGCAAGTCAATGTCAGGACTAATTTAACGGTATAATGCTGGAAGTTTATATAAATATGAGCTTTGTTACCTCTTTGATCAATCAACATGTTTTTAATTGATAATGTGTCCTGGGAATTTAGGTTGTGTTTTTATGTCTATTTTATTTTATTTTTTGTTTATTTTATTTTTTATAATGAATACCATTTAACCCACTGCACTATTTTATGTTTTATTAAAGGAAGTAGTTAACTTGTCAGACTGGGTTGGCTCTCAGCCAGTTTTGAAGTTTCTTATGCCAGCCTTTCCTTGGTACATATAGATTTGAAATACAGAAATAGATTTAAGATTAAAAATATAAATACAGAATATAAATATATTCTGTATATATTCTATATATTCTGTATATTGTCTATATATTCTGTATATTCTATATAAATACAGAAAAAGATTTAAGATTAAAAATATAAATAAGAGGGTGCCTGGGTGGCTCAGTTGGCTAAGCAACTGTCTTTGGCTCAGGTCATGATCCTGGAGTCCTGAGATCCTGTCCCACGTCAGGGTCCCTGCTCAGTGGGGAGTTTGCTTCTCCCTCTGACCCTCCCCCTTCTTATGCTCTCTCCCTCTCTCTCTCATTCACTCTCTCTCATTCTCTCTCTTTCTCTCAAATAAATAAGTCAAATCTTTTAAAAATATATAAATAAGGGGGTGGGCTCAGTGGGTTAAGGCCTCTGCCTCCGGCTCGGGTCATGATCTCAGGGTTCTGGGATAGAGCCCCCGTGTTGGGCTCTCTGCTCGGCAGGGAGCCTGCTTCCTCTTCCTCTCTACCTGCCTCTCTTCTACTTGTGATCTCTCTCTGTCAAATAAACAAATAAAATCTTAAAATATATATATATATATATAAATAAAATAGAAATATAAAAATATAAATAAGATATATTGATATATAAGTGTATATTCCAGGGAGTACTTTTATAGGACAAAAGTGATTCTCATATTGGGAAAGTATATCCACACATAGTTTTTGGTTATCCAAGATGTAAATATTGAACAACTAGGCATTAGACAATATGTTAGGTACATAATTAATACTAGAGAATTCTCCCCCAAACACTGATTTATTGTTATGCAGATATGTCTTTAATTAAATTATTTAATTTCATAAAATAATTTTCTTCTAGTAACTTTATCACAGATGCCCTTTGACTTCCATGGAAGAGTCTTATAAAATGTCACTCTGAATAGATATTATGAAAAATTTACATCCAAATATACTTCCTTTCCTGACCCACAAATCTCCCTGACTTGAGAAGATACATTAGAAGACAAATTATTAAATCACAGAATATAATAAATTTCTGGGATGGGGGGAAGAGCTACCTGCAAAATAATCTGCTATAATCATGTTAAGATTGATTACTTTGTTCCTTATCTGTTAAGACTACAGTTAATGTGACTGGGCAGTAAATATAGCAGATGTGAACTGAAATTACTTTGGAAAGAAAAACAACAAATAGACAAGGCTTCATGTGCAAACCATCTTTCCTAAACAACGTAGACATTTGAAATTTCCTATTAATTTTTAAATCTCCCAATTAAGGGAAAAACTCTACAATTTGGGTTTTTCCTAAGTGGTTTCTCTCTAAAATCAAAAGCCACCTTCAACTAAAAATTCCTCACCCCATATTCTTTATTTAAAGGCTTGATGGGAAATATGATTATTTGTAAAACTTAAAACTATAGCAGGAAGAAAACAGACAAAGAACAAGAAAAGATTACTGCTGTCTAAATTGTAACAGGTTCCAAAGGCAATAAGCAGCATATCTTAAACTTGACATTTTTCATGAGGGAAAAAAATATTTGTAGGTAATCATTAAATTTCTTACAAAGTCTATGAATATTGAGATTTCCTTTTTGGGTAATTAGTTATCTGCTGTAAATATTTATCATTCTCAAATTAAAAATGAAGGCAGGTGATCACGTTCAATGGTGTTGCTTAAATTCTTAATAAACATTGATCCATGAAATAAATGGCAAAAATACTAGCTGTTTTATCTGTAGGAGATGACCCCTTAATAATAAAATATTAGGTTTATATAAACTAAAATTAAAATTCTAACCTGACTTGAGATATAGATATTGGTTTTGAGTTTCTTAATTCTCTTTAATATCAGGTTTAGACTACAATGATCAAATATCTATTTTACTTAGACCCTTGATAGATGACAAAAATATGTTTTAGTAAAATAAAATACATATTATAATTCACCAGTTATATTTTAAAGCAAAATAATCAATTGAAATAGAATCTTGAACATGGTACACTATTACAAGTTAATAACAAGAACTTATTTTTCTTAGAGTATTCATAATAAGTCTACATGTGTATGGCTAGTTGGTCATTTACTTCATTGTATTTCTACTGAGCCAACATTTTAAAATATTCCATCATGTCGTAAATTTTGAGACTCTAGCTGAAATGGGCAATTTTTCCTCCTCATGACCTTAACATATCAACTGTCTCCAGAATTTTCTCTATAATGTCCCCTACATAAAACAGAGTCCACACATACTTACCCCATATATAGCTATTCCAAAAACTAGTAATAAATTGATAAAGATAATATTTCTCAAAATCTACCAGTCATCCTTCAATTTCAGTGTTAAAACAGAGTTAAAACTCAGTGTTAAAACTTCCTTTGATATCTAAGATACCTCTTGGTTGTCTTTGAATTCTCTGTACTCCTTGAATAGTTCCCTAGCTCCTACTCTGCTCTGGGCAGCGTGGGTCTCCATTTTCTCCATTTAAGTTATTCTGTCTTTAAGATTTTTCTTCCTTCACTGGACCTGCTCTTCCTAGACAAGCGAACCGGAAATCTAAGTTGTCAATCCAGATCTTTCCCTTCCCAGAATTTCCTTAAGCATCTCAGCGTCAATATTTCAAAATGGGAATTGGGATCTTCCCCAAATCCTGTTTTCTTCTGTCAGTTTGTGACCGCACCAGCCAACCATTCTCCTTAATTCAATCAGTGATTTAGATCAGAACATTTCCCTGCTTAAAATCCGCAGGTAGATTCACACAGCTCTTAGAACAAATCCCATCTCCTTGCCATGGCCAGCCCATCCTTCTACAGTCCAGACTCTGAATCTCTCCCCAACCTCATTTTCTGTCTCCCTTTACCCACCCCACAAACTGCAGCCACGCTAGCCAATTTCTGCTTCGTTCTACATAATGATTTTTAAAATGAAGTGGATAACAGCAAACTAGACAATCATCCTACTCCCGCACATGACCGCCTGTGTACCCATTAAAGCTTTAAGGTTCTAAAAATGTGAGTTAAAATGTGACAATTACTATACAAACTTGATACAAATTACATGTGAAAGAAACTTCACCGGTGATTCTCAAACTCATGCAACTTGTCTAATGGTTTACCATTAGGACCTCAATTGCAAAGGATTAATTTCCCAGAATATTTTGCTTAATATTGTTATAGATATGCAAATATGTGCTACAAGTAGATAAATTCATGTAACAGACATTCTGGGAATAGTTTTAGGATGTGAGAATAACAAATACAAAGAAAACCTTTCTTGCATTGTACGGGGACAGGGGGTAGCTACACTTGTGGTAAGCAAAGCATACACGTAGACTTGTCAAATCATTATGCTGGACACTGAAACTAAGGTAACTGGGTGTCAACTATATTTCACTTTAAAAAGAAAATCATTCTAAATTCTACTCTGCATTTTTAGGTATTCCGTTGATCGACACACAGATATGGACAGAATATTCAACATTGATTCTGGAAATGGTTCAATTTTTACATCGAAACTTCTTGACCGAGAAACGCTGCTGTGGCACAATATCACAGTGATAGCAACAGAGAACAGTAAGTCAAACTTCACACCGCAGCTGTCCCCAATTGATGGAGTGAGTGTTCCGGCAAGGGCTGGTGAAGCAAGGCTGAAATTCATCACCATGTACTGATATCCTACTCGATACATATTGAGGGAAAGAGCCCTGTAATGGTTTGCAGTAATGCTTCTTCTAGGCAGGTGTTAATTCATTCACAAATGCAGGGGCACCTGCAGATGAGCTGTAGTTCAGAAACAATAAAATGAGAATGCATCTCTCAAGTGAGGTTGAATTGGTACATATTGGATTTGATTCCAAAAAGCTTTATCAATCAGAACATTACAGAAGCAGCTGAAAAACACATGGGCTCATGGTTGGAATTGGGAGGGGAGGGGAAGGAAATCAAATATATTAAAAAATGTAGGCATTACTTAGAAATCTTTCAGATATCTATCCTCCAGCTTCCTAAATAATTTCTATTTCAAAATCATTATAGGAGTAAGAGATAAATTTTAGCTTTTCCACTGTACACCAAAGTGAACAATCCAAACCACCAAGTAATCAATAAAATGTTTAGAGCGGCTTTTTATGGAAGTCCCCATGAAATTGAAGGCAAAGAAAAACAGTGCCAAATGAATGCTTCAAATAAAATGATTATACACAGTAAAAATTGTGTACTATAAACACAATGTGTAGTACATGAAAGAAAAAGTATTTTTAAAATAACACTTAAATGTTTAAAAATAGGCTTCCAAATTATAGCTCATTTTTTAGTTTTTGTTTTTGACTTTAAAAGTTCAAATATTTTTAGCTCAGTTGGGTATCTAGTGTGAAATATTCCATATCTAATGGTGTATTACAGCAGTATTCTTTGTCAACCTAACTCATGAGATATGAAATGGCTGAAGAATATTGAGTAGAATATTTAATAACTAATATGGGCAAAATGAAGCATTGCTTTGCAATAGCGTTGAGAACTCCTAATTACAAATTTGTTCGGTAGGAATTTGCTCTCCAGAATTTATGTGGAGGGACTAATGCAGATACCGACGACAGAGCATACTTAAAGCTTTAAAATTATAAAATTATTTTTCACACCGAAAAGGACCATTTTTTAAAGCCTCATGAAATTGTATGTTTTACTGAAGTAGTTATTTCATGTGTATTTTAAGCTTTGTGCCTAAAATTTTTTTTTTAAGATTTAATGTTTCTGTGATATTTTTGAAAGTATTAGTGATAAAGACCTTTTAAAACTTCATCTTCGGCAGCTCCAACTTTGGAAAAATAATGGGAGCGACATTTTAGATGCAAAGGAGCTTAAGAATCATATTGTCTAAACTTCTTAACTGTCTTTGATGCAACAGAAGCCCAGAGCTTACATAAAACCAGCCCACTCCCCTCCCGGGCCCTAGGCACTTGCTGTTCCCTTTATTTGGAGAGCCGGAAATACTCACATGGCTTAATTCTTCTCTTTATTCATGTCCCTGTCCAAATGGCATCTCATCAGATGAGACCGAGCGGTCATCCCACTCAAAGTAGCACCTCCACGGCTCCCCCATCCCCTCCCCTGTTCAATTTTCTCCGTAGCACTCACCATCTGAGGCACTACTTATGTGTTTACAGTTTATCCGCCCCCATTAGAATAAAGCTCCAGGATGCAGGCTCTTTGTGATGCCCCCATGTGTCCCAGCACCCCGAAGAGTGGCTGGCACATATTAGAAATGAGATGCTCACTAAATGCTTAAGACATGAACAAACAGATTTATATAAGCGCAGTGAAGGAGGAGCGCTGAGCTCAGAGATTCCAGCGCCTGATTCTCGGACCAGGAATCCGTCTTCCACACTACCCAAATACTCATTCACCTCCAGTCCTCCCTCCGGCATGGACGCTGCCCTCTCGTTCTCCAGGATGAACAGCCTGGGCTTTGGAGTCAAATAGACCCAAGTTGAAGTCTAGGCTCTACTACTTACTTACCACCTCTGTGAAGATGGACAAATTACCTAACCTATCCGTGCCTCGGGTTCCTCATCTCTATAGTAAGGGGCGACAACTGTATTTACCTCAGAAGTTTGTAAGGATTAAATAAGATAATAAGGCAAAGTGCTGAGCACTACATCCAGCTTGTACTCAGCACGAGAACTAAAGAACTAAGACCAAAATAACATGGGTCTCCTTCATTCCACCCCCACCGAGCCCCACACTTTGTTTTGTACAAATTTTCCCCATCTCCCTGCTTCTTTGGCTTCTCTTAAAATCTGCCTCTACCCTGCCCTTCCTGGATAGCTTTTCTTTATTTTGTGTGACCTTGGGGTTTGCTATCCAGTTGTACTCTAACCATACAAGTAGCTTTTTCTTGTAGGTATGTCTAGCAGGTGTATTCAACTCCACAACTACCCCTCTCGTTCTTTTTGGTGACTAAGTTGGCACATGATGCCCTGTGGTACTCAGAGCAGCCTTGGGCAATCTGTGTATGAATGAGAAAGGAGTGAGTGACCGTTGTCTAAAGGGGACTGACGATCAATACACAAATGCCTCTTTCTTTCTTTTTGGCATGTTGCAGATAACCCAAAGCAAAGCAGCCGAGTCCCTCTATATATCAAAGTTCTAGATGTCAATGACAATGCCCCAGAATTTGCTGAATTCTATGAAACCTTTGTCTGCGAAAAAGCAAAAGCAGATCAGGTGAGTTTCATAAAAAAGCAAATTAATTCAGTCAGATTAATTTAGATCTTCTAATACACAGAGCTGAGGGCCAGTTTTGAATTATCTATGAAGTAAACGCTAACAAAATTAATACTATAAATAAGAAGCAGAATGAATGTTTAACTTGCGTAAGAGAACAAACAGTTTTTAAGAACTGGAAGTTCATCACTCTCAGAGACTGATGCTGATTCAAATCAGTCTTAAGTTTTCATTAAAATAGATTAGTCACAGCTTTACTGGAAAAACTTAATTGGTGAGCATACTTTTAATTACCATATATACTGGAGAGCAAAAAAGCAGAACACATTTTACAATTGTCTATAACTCATAGTTTCACTAATTTATATTGCCCATCTCTACAAGTAATCCAAATTCGTGAATGTTTTTCTGTTTTACATATTTGTCTCCACCTGAGATAGGTCTTTTCTGCCACTGATATAAAAATTATGTTACAGTTTGTCAAAATAGAAGTACACTGTTAAAATTCATGTTAAAGCAGGAAGCTGATGGTGTTTTTTGCACAAACTTTCTTTTTAGCTCTTAGGCAAGTCGATGGCCTATGTTTATAATCACAGTTGCATTTCTGAACAGGCTCTGTCCAAAGAAGGCCTGAATTTTTTCTTAGTTGAAATGTTGTCATAGAGATTTGTGGTCTTTTATAGCTTTGTATCACTCTAGGGCAGTGATTCGCAACCCTCATGATTTTGCCCCCAGGGAACAGGTGGCGCTGTTTGGGGACATTTTTGATTGTCAACAAGAGCAGAGTGCTACTGGTATGTAGTGGGAGGAGGCCAGGCTTGCTGAGAAATATCCTATAGTGCCAGGACAGCCCCACAACAAAGTAGTTTTCCTGCCTCTATTTCCAACCCATCAGGTCCTTGCATAAAGGGGATTCATTGTAAATTTTCTAGAGGCTATTGTTTTTAAATTCAAATTAGAAATCACACAGTCAAGCAATTTACTGCAGAATTGTAAGAAACACTTTTGAGTTAGCTGAACTTCAAAGCAGCTTTATGGTTTTGATTTTAGTTGATTCAGACTCTACGAGCTATTGACAAAGATGACCCTTACAGCGGGCACCAATTCTCGTTCTCTCTGGCCCCTGAAGCAGCCAGTGGCTCAAACTTTACCATTCAAGACAACAAAGGTAAACGCACCCAAGTTATCTTCTCTGTATGTTGGTATCTTTCTCTCTGTCTATCAGCATCACAATTGTTCTAGTCCACAATGTGGCAGGCCCAGGACATTCACCGCTTTGCTTTCCTATCACAGATAACACGGCAGGAATCTTAACTCGGAAGAATGGCTATAACAGACACGAGATGAGCACCTATCTCCTGCCAGTGGTGATTTCGGACAACGACTACCCGGTCCAAAGCAGCACCGGGACCGTGACTGTCCGGGTCTGTGCATGTGACCACCACGGGAACATGCAGTCCTGCCACGCGGAGGCCCTTGTGCACCCCACGGGCCTGAGCACGGGGGCCCTGATCGCCATCCTTCTGTGCATCGTGACCCTACTAGGTAAACTGCTTCTCCCTGCATCCTATGTCCCCATGCTGAGGGGCCCACACTGTTACTGTGACACCCTAGACTTATCCGCCTCCCCCAGTAAGGCATATAGCCTGATCTAGGTGAGTAGAGTTATATGCTGAGAATCTGCGTTGTTCAACCATGAACAAGTTTTTGCTTGAAAGTAGCTCTGGAGAGTGAACAGATGTGAAACTTGCCGATGTCCTCACCTACCCAGGGAACACCACCCCATGTTCACCTACCCAGGAATCTATCTATCTATCAGATAGGGAATGAATCCCAGGGGACTGGAGGGCACTCTCAATGTGCCCCTTTCATTTCATTTGTTGTTTCCTGTTTAACCTGGCAAGCCTTGTTAAATTTTAAAAAAGAGAAAGTCATCCAGCATGGGGAGTGTGCTGATGACCCTCTCTATGAGGGTAAAGTTTAAAGATCGATGGGGAAAGTGGAAAAGAGAAATGTGATGACTTTTTCTCTCCCATACAGGGAAATAAAAAGCGATTAAATTTTCTTCCACCCAGCTAACTTGCTTTGGTCTACCCATTTGAATCACTACCTTCTTAGCCTGTTCCCCAACTGCCACATACACAATGTCTATTATTTCTCAGACTCGTAATAATAAACAACTTCTGTGACTGAGGAAATATATCTGGGACCCAAAAGAAATGAATGCAATCATGGTGAAAATCAAGATCCAGCAATGATTCAAATGAGATTTTTATCCTCGACCCATGAATTAAGCACACAGGTTGAGCTCAAAAATGCTCCACAGACCGCTGAGGGTTGTGAACTAAGAAAGCAAATGTTAGTTCATTTAGTCCTTCCAAAAATCAAAGTAAGCTTTTGCTACACAAGTGGAAGAAAGGTAAGGAGTTAAACGTCAACCTAGCTTGCGCAGGCGGGACAACTCTTTTTAAAAAAGACAATATAGCATTGAGAAGAATAACGAGTAAAAGACCGACATTTTTCCGGGAGGAGCATGCCTAGGGATCCCTGCTTAAGAGCTGCACATTCCACATCAATTTTGCTAATTATAACGGAAGTCTTGAAAACTTAACTACAGAACCGTGATTCTCTTTGTCAACGAAGATTTGGGGAAAGTATTTTAAGATATGAGGATAAATAAAAGCTGACAGTATGCAAAGACAAATCAGTGTTTCTAATGGTGTGAGTCTGTAAAAATTGTTTTGGAAGAGAAGGCTATGAGTATTCTTTTTGATTTGGGGGGGGGGTTGCTTTTAGAAGGGCTGAATTGGCAGGGCCGTAGTCAGGGAGAATGCCATGGACTCTTCTGTGGTCCGTAGAAGGAGAACTGACTCTCACTTCAAACAGGTGATTCTTTCTCTCCTTCATCATCTACCCATTTTCTCTCTCCCGCCCCCCACCCCACCGGCTTTTCTCCTCCTCACCAACCCCCTTTTTCCTTTCTTCATCATTTCCTTCCTCCAGTAAATGCACTGTTTCCTCATTACTCCTCACTTGTGTCTGTGCTCCCTACATCTGGTCTAGTCTCTTTGGAATTCCATACCTAATAAAAAAAGGAACTCAATGGGAATGACCCTCTACTAGGCTAACCCCAGTGTGGGCTACACACTGGCCAAGATGCTTCACAACTGTTCTCCTTTAACCCTCAGAACTACCCGGTATATATTTATCTGCATCCCAAATAAGAAAACCAAGGCTCTAAGAAGTGCAGCCTGTAGCCACATTACACAGCTAATAGGTGGTAGAACAGAGTTGCAGATTCGGGTCTTCTCCCCCTGAGCCCTGGTGCTTCCACACCGCAGTCTGCTCTCTTTGTGAGCTCAGAGAAGGCAGGGCAAGGTCCAGGCTGAAAGACAGCCCGAGCTGGAAATGAGAAGTCAAAGAAGGTGGAGGCAAACAGATTTCGTAAGAGACGGAAAAGCCACACCAATGTAGGAGAAAATCTGCCATCAATAAAGTGGATCCTGTGGCATCTCTTGTTTCATTTACAAAAATAAAACCACAGTGAAAACAACTATGACATCTCGTGTCTCCATGGTGCTTTAAAGTCTACAGAACTCACACATTGACGAACTCATTCCTGATGACAACACTGGGCACTGTATTATTGCCTCTCTTTCACAGAAAGAAACAGACTTCAAAGGGTCAAATCCTTTAAGCAAGCCTAGGCAGGCTGATTTCAAATGCTTTGCTACCTTCTAGCTTTATGATGGGATTTGAGCACAAATTGGTCCAAGCATTGCCCCCACCCCCCAAATCTCACTGCTGTCCTCTGGCCTCAGGGGGTAGAGAAAAGGGAAGAGGTCAGTTACTAAATAGAAAGCTATTACTCTCTGAGAATGTATGGCTTTTGTTCCACGTGCTTAGAACTCCCATCTTTAGTTGATAAAAGTTAGCTGTAAGAAAGATCTACCTTCTAGAATTTCTGTTCAGATGTACATTGGGCCAAAAGAAAAGATACAGGCTGTTGTAGCTGTAGGAGAAATTAGGCAGTGAATAAATGCCTTTAAATTACCCAGTGTGCCCTCTCTTCTAGGTACTGCACTTTCGAGTGTGCAAAGGACCAAAACAGAAAAATACAGATCACTTAAACTGGGGAGGAATTAGGTAGTGATAAACGCCTGCTATCTTGCCTTAAATGGTGGCAGACCGTTGTACATAAGGGTTGAATGCTTTGGGAGACATTCGTCTTGATTCTATTCGCTATCCCCAGAGGCCATCCTTAGTTACAAGCCTCTGTTTTGCAAATCCTTGTCATTGGTCACACTGGAATCCGGCACAAAGGGTAGATGATGAGCATCCCTCTGCCCAGAGCCCTGCAATTTTTCACCCACGTGCACGTCAGGGTAAAGTGAGGACATACAGAAGCCTCCAGGCCCCATATGACATGGCCTTTCCCCACTCCCTTCCTGTCAGGGTGGGGGTTGGGTGGCTCCCTCAGGTCCAGCTGTAGGGTCTCCTGGCTGTTTGTCAAACACGCCAAGCACCCTACCACCCCAGCGCCCTTCTACTAGCTCTGTCCTCTTCACCCGACAGCTCCTTGGATAACTCCCCACCCCTTTGCTGCAATGGCACTTCCTCAATGAGGCAATCTCCTAAAAAGCATATGCAGCCTCTCCTGCGCACGCGCAAGTGCCCTTCACCCTCCTCCTCTGCTCTGTTTTGGTTTACACTGTTCATATCACCTTCTAATAATTTCTAATAATTGGGTCTCCATCCACCACCGCCACCACCACTCCTGCCCACGTCCTGATGAATGTTTTCTACTGAGAGTGCCTGGACCGGTACCTGGCACAGAGTAGGCACTACACATTTAGTGAATGAATAAATATAGAAACGCGCTGAATGGCCGGGACAAATGAGGCATGAGGATGCTCTTTGGCAGCAAGAGAGGATGTGTACGATTATACAACCACGCACTTGAAACGGCAATATTGGATAGCCTTCCAAAGTAGCCTATAATCCAAATGTGCTTGGCTATTAAAAGTGTTTGGTTTTTAGATTGACCCGGATTTGAGTTGTTTGTATAGTGTAACATCTCTAAATCTCAATTTCCTCTATGAAAAATGGTTACTATATCATATAATACATATATATATATTATAAAATGATGGTACCTACATTGTAAAGCTGCTGTGATACCTAAATGAGATTCAGTATGTAAAGCACTTAGCACAGTGCTTGGCATATAGAACTCTCTAGATAGATAACCAATTATTATTAATACTATTACACCCGAAATAAATAGATAATCTATTATTATCAATACTATTAACATCCAAAATTATAAAATATAGATATCTGGGTATGCATATATCCCTCATTATATAGGTAGATATACTTAGATACCCAAAGTTATTATTCTGTAATTCTTACTACAATATTTCAATTTTTTATGGCTTCTAAAATCTGGACCACGTTATGGATGAGAAAATACACACACATTACTAGTACTTCCTGTAGTAAACACCCCTAGACCAACCCAGTTTAACAGCGCATTTTCTGCTCCGGATGGCGGTTTCTTCTCTAAGCTGTCTCTGTGTTTTTATTTTCCCACGCGTGTGTCCATTCATAGATATGTCTCTCTACGGGTAGCCAGCTGTGTTCGACCCAGCCAGCTGTGAAGAAACATCAGGAGCTATTTAAACACAAGTCTTCCTTTGCCTCTCATTTGAGTTAGGAGGAAAAATCCAAAGAATGAACATTCCAGGCAACAAACTTATGAACTATGAACCTTTGAAAGATTTTTTTTTCAAGTTCCCTCTTAAATGTGTTTATTTTGTTTAGCTCAAACAGAAATAAGCTGGTGCTTGTCTTATAACCTAACCCCTCTCAAAGGGGCTGAAGTCCAGAATGGTTTCGTGAATTGTATCTGGGTCTCTCCAGGTATTATCTGTAATCCTACTCCTTCTATGTAGAAAGGTATGCAGACATTCACATCTCTGCTTTGGGTTTTAAACTAATTTTACACTTCTCTCAGGGAAAAAAAGAAGAAGAAGAAGAAGAAGAAGGCATAGTGCAAAAGTTATTTTAGCTGCGGAGTTATGCAAAGCTTCAACACATCCCGAAGGTGCCAGCCTTGTGCTTATAAGCAGTTTCAGAGCATTTTAGGTGTTCAGCATAATTTGCACTCTGATTGCCACACTCTCGCTGTTTGAACTTTTTTTATTATTTTTTTATTTTTTCCTTACCTTGAAAACTAGCTTGCCGTTTCAAAGCAAAAGGGAACTACTGGCAAAATATGAAGGTGTTTTATCCTCGACTTAAATCGTAACTCTCTTTCAAATATTTACTCCGTTTGGGGAGTAAATATTGGGGCGGGGAGGGGGGGGTTGGTTTGATCATGCGTGGAGGCCAGCCTAGGCTCAAAGCAATAAAAGTGGAGTCTGCAGTTTCCGAGAGAAGTTTTCAAACTTCACGCTGGAGCACAGTGCTTCTTGCTGACATTAATTGGGCGGCGAATTAACTTTCCCTTCCCCGTTCTGCTTTGTTTCTGCTTCCAGTGACAGTGGTGCTGTTTGCAGCTTTGAGGCGGCAGCGGAAGAAAGAACCTTTGATCATATCCAAAGAGGACATCAGAGACAACATTGTCAGTTACAACGACGAGGGCGGCGGAGAGGAGGACACCCAGGCCTTTGATATCGGCACCCTGCGGAACCCCGAAGCCATAGAGGACAGCAAATTACGCAGGGACATCGTGCCCGAGGCCCTTTTTGTACCCCGACGGACTCCAGCAGCTCGCGACAACACCGACGTCCGGGATTTCATTAACCAAAGGTTGAAGGAGAATGACACGGACCCCACCGCGCCGCCCTACGACTCCTTGGCCACCTACGCCTACGAGGGCACCGGCTCGGTGGCCGATTCGCTGAGCTCGCTGGAGTCGGTGACCACGGACGGAGACCAAGACTACGACTACCTTAGCGACTGGGGGCCCCGGTTCAAAAAGCTCGCGGACATGTACGGAGGCGTGGACAGTGACAAAGACTCCTAACGCGTTGCCTTTTTCATTTTCCAGTACGACACCGAAACCCGGTGCGGTGGTGGCTCTTTCTTTCTGCTGTACCCGCCGCTCCGGGAAGGGTTCTCTGTTCTACCCGTTCCAGACGCCGATGGCTGCCGTCCGCGTGGATCCAACGTTAGAGACTTTTTTCTAGTACACTTTTATGAGCTTCCAAGAGGCAAATGTTTATTTTTTAGCGCATCCAGTTAACCCCGTCGGTCCGCCCCACGGGCCCGGTGCTGGAGGAGAGCGCCGGGAGCGCAGTTGTCCCCTCGCTCTCTTAGGGCAAGTCGGGAACCTGCTCAGCTTCCCCGCCATTGACTCAGGTCAGCTGGCTGCTCTGGCTGTGCATTTCACAAGTTAATGGGATGACGGACTGTGCTTTAATGATTAAAAAAAAAAAAAAATACAGTTTTAGTAGGGGAAAGGAGGGAGGCACCACTGTGAGGTTGGTCCTGGTATATCAGCTCCCGAGGAGATAATGAACTATCTATATGGGTGTGTCGCGAAGAATTCAAAATGGTATTTGCCCGTCCTCTTCGTTCTTTAAGAACTTTATCTGGCACCGATAACTATTCAAAACATCAAATCCACCAATGTTCTAAGATTCGTGTTCCTCTTTTGGACTAGAAGCAAATTAAATGGTAACGTTCAAAAACAACAAACAAACAAAATGTAGTAATACCTCATTCCTTGCCACTAACTCATAATCTGTTATATATTAAACCTGCAAAAGTTTGCCCTTGTGTCATATAAAGAGAAAGGGAAAGTAGCTAATGATGTTAACAAAGGAAATACTTAACATATTTTAAAGTTCGGGCCATCAAAAGTACCACAGAGCACTTAAAATTATTTCAACCATCGGTAGGCTAATTACAAATAAGTCTAACTGTTTAAAATTCTTGAAGGAACTTTTCTGAGACAAATTTTAACTCCTTGTCTGTAGTTGTTGTCAGTATTATTCTAATATACTTGAAAGTAGCAGCGTGAAGTACAATAATTCATATTCTTCAGATACTTCGTACACAATTAAGTTGCATTAGTAAACATAGATTAAATAAAACTCAAACCCCGCCCTCAGAGTTTAATGGGGGAAATGAGAGCCAGCTACACTTGAACTTGAAACCCTGTCCTTCACATCTGGAAACATCTATATATTTATATGACATGATAGATATAGACATATTGTTGAGGTCATAGTAAAAAACTACATAGTACATGTTTGGAAGATGCTTCCAAAGGGAAAATTTTGATTCCCTTCAATAAGAGTGTTTAAGATTGTATTAAAATGATAGTTGACTTTCAAGAGCATTAATATTTTTTCATTGTTTTTAACTTTGTTGCTATGGCAACCATGCCATCCTTGTCTTTGAACTAATGATAAAGTAATGGTCTCAAACTACAACAGAAAAGTAATGTACAATCCATCCAATCTATTATTTCTCTAATTATGCAATTAGCATCATAGTTATTATCCAGAGGACCCAACTGAACTGAACTAATCCTTTTGGCAGGTTCAAATCATTTATTTCATATGGCGGTTCTAATGATTTGTATCATTAGAATCTTACATTGTGCAGTCATCAGAAATTTCCAAAGTACTGTAATGAAAACATCGTTGTTTTGAAAACTTTAAAAAAAAAAGCAAACCCAGGCTCTGTGTGTGTATATATATACATATATATATAAATATATATTATGTACTTAAGAATATGCTGACTTCAAGTATTAGTCTTAGGGATTTATTTTCAATTAATGTTAATTTTCTACAGATAATCTTAATGTTATTTCTATTTGGGGATACTGTCGTATCAGTACATACTTTCTATTTGGAAACATACAGTTAAGTTTTAAATAGGTGTTATTAACCCAGGAAGTAAAGACGGCACCTTTAAAATAATAGAAATGTAGTCTTTGGGTTACCCAATTAGAGTGAAAAAGTTTTATATCCATATTCTACCTTGTGTTTCCTGAATGGTTTCCTATTTTGTCATGGGCTTCCCTGTGTACTAACAAGTATTTCATGTTTTCAGGGTTTTCCTTTGTTAGTTCTTCACGCACACACACACACACACACACACACACACGAATGCAAACAAAATTCTACAGGAGGGTTTCACTATAATGAATATCATAGTCACAGTTAAATGTTGAAAAAAGATAGCTTAGTAAAGTTAATTGGTAAGAACTAGTTATTTATAGCAATAGAACACCACCTTAATCACATGACTTACTGTAAAATTAAAGAGCTCTCTGTCCTTATGTTTCATGTCATGTAATAAATTGTATCAAGAAAGATAGTCCTATAAAAAGAAAGATATCATCAGAAGTCTTCCTTTTGAACTTTTGGGTTAATTGGAATGTCTGAGGGTCGACACTAGCAACTTTTAATGTTTAAGGGTAAGGTTTTTCTCTCCTCGTAAGTGAAAGTAAGTAGTTCTGTAGAGGAATATTTGAGATATAATTGGCAGGGTATATTGTCCCACCTCAAAGATGGTACAGTGAGCCGAGAACAAGTTAATATTACTAAATATTGAAATAACTGCTTAATCTCTTACCACAAAACCTGATGATGAATTGAATTCCTAAGAAATTGGATACTTTAAGACTAGAGCTGAATATTTAGTACTAGGGTCCTGTAAGTATTTTACTACAATTAATTTACTACCATTAATACTCTCTGATGTCATGGAAATAATGAGAGCCGTATTTCCATAATGCCATGTGGTCTCACTTCCTTCCCACCAAGATATGGCATCAAGGACCCTAGCCAACATGAATGATTACTGGGGAAAAAAATTAAGTTTTCGGCTCAGTTTTCACAAAGTCTCTGTCCTGAGATTAGATGTTAATGGCGGGAAGGATGGAAGGAAAATGGGAAGAGGTAAAATTTAATATTTGGCTTAGTCACTGTGAAACTAAAACTCCTTAATTATAAGCAGATCACTTTTGTGGGTTGCTTCAAGGACTCTGAGGCCCTTCTGAAAGTTTTCTCCCCTCCATTCAAAGGGGAGAATTTCTTCAAGCCACTAAGTTGTTCCCTAAAATAAGATGGGATTTTTCAAATGTTAAAACTATCGTATATAAGTTTACAATCCTTTCACTTCCTAGCTACTTTCTGCTGAAAGGCTTAATTTTTGTTTGTCTCCAAATAAAAAGTGAAATCAAATGGGAGAAAAGAAAATATGGTTCCATGGAACCATAAGGCAGGGCCTACTCTGGGCACAACAAAGAAATGGTTTTTTTATTTTTTACAGAGTTTTCTTAGCTTTACAGTTTAGTTGCATAAAGGGAGCTTCAGATACAAATGGACTCCTTTTTCAAATGAAACAAAACCTGGCAATTCAATTTTAACTCATTAAAAAAAAAAATTTCTGGCTTAGTTGTTCATTTTGAACTCCAAAAACAATTGTACAAAACTCTCTTAAAAGTTGAATCTCTATCTTAGAAACATCCAAATCTTACAAATCCAAATTAACTTTAGAAAGTTTCCATTACTTTCATTTCTAAGTACATGAATATTAGATGTCCTGATTTGCTGAGCAATACTTCCCATCAAATGCTTTGCCTTCAAATGGGTATTTGTTTCATCAGAGATAATAATGTATAACTATGTATGTACAAACTATGAATTAAGAATTCCTCAATTCTACATACTTGAGGACCATAAAATTATGCAGCTGAGGGGAAGAACAGAGTTGATTCTTGGGCACAAACTAAGTATTTAAATCAGGCACACCTAAATTCATTTTCCCCAGGAACCAAACTACCAAATCAATTCTCTTACCCTAGCCACTACTTTTAAAGCAATATAATTACTTTGGAAGAACGCTCTAGAAAGTCATGACCACACCCCTGCCCCTGCCACTATTTTGAAAGGTGTCCTCTAAAATGGATCATTTTAGTGTCATTTTATTTTTTGTGATTTCACCTACATGAAATCTATTTTGAACTGTGCCAGGGGATTAAACAGTCAAGCATTTACATGTAACACTAAAACCCAGCCCCCTTAATTACAAGAGTGGAAAGATTAAGATTTAGTGTATGGATCTTCAAGAAGATGAACTATTTCCCAAGATCTGACAAGTAGCTTTCTTTTCCAGAGAATACAGAATTACAGTATGGTCTCCTTAAAAGTTCAGTGACTATTACGCTTGCAGCATTTTTAATCTCCCTTTGGCATCTATGGAATAGTTTTCTAAAGGGGAAGTTCTCAACCAAAAAAACATCAGACCCTGACGCTATTTAGTGTGCAGAGGAATACCCTCTTAGAAAGGAAATACATTGACTCACACACTTGTTAAAAGTTAATAAAGAGATAGCTCATTTTTAAAGCCAGAAGTTTATGGTCTCTGCATCGTCAATTTAATTTAAGCATTGCTGAGACAATCTTTAATCTACTCCCCATTTTGTAATACCTTATTTATGATGCATTTTCATTTTTTAATTTGGGGGGAACGTAAGCCCGACAAAGCCAGCAGATGAAAGTGCCAAAAGGAGGTCAAATGGAAACAAAGCCTATTACCCACTGTATTTCAGACAGGACCGAGGCACTTAGCCTGAGAGCCACTGGGTTATTAGATTAATTTCAAAAGAGCTTTTACAAGTTGCTTAATTCCATTTTTTTTTTTTTTTTGAAACCCATGGACCACAAACTCAAATTTCTCTTCAAATGGGGTTAATTTGACAAATGAGGCATGGACCCAGCGTTGTGGAAAAAGCATTCCACTATAATGAGATCCTGGTTTTTCTTGCGAGACTATGTTATTTATGTAAATATGTCTAGAGGCACCTTCTATAAGCTTTTAGTTTTCTATGATCTATTAGTTTAGCGTTTATTAAGGAATCAAATGTATAGAACTGCTAAGGCGTTCAGGGAGAATGCTGTGTAGCAAACCAACCGATCTGTTCCGAAGAAATGGAGGAACGCTTCAAAACCACCGTATTGTTTTGTTTGTGATTCTTTTCATGGCTTTGAAAGTAAACTGCGTTAAGAATAGGCCTTATAATAAATGCTACGTGCGTCTTCAGCAGTATCAAGCTAAGGCAATTTGGCATTCTCCTACTGTGATTTGTGATTTTAAACCCAGAAAATAAAAGCTTTTTGGTATTGATTGTTTTTAATTAAAAATACCCGCAAGTATAAATTGAAGCTGATGCCACCCTGGGAGATTTCTGGCTGTAACGCTCAGTCACAGGGTTTTTCTCACTCTCGCCCGTATCTCTGGCGATGAGAACACCTGATAGAAGCAACCACTGCTCAGCTCTCATCAACATTTCTAGTCGGGGAGATTTTCGTAACTTCACAGTTCA
Source organism: Mustela erminea (assembly GCF_009829155.1). NCBI lineage: Eukaryota > Metazoa > Chordata > Mammalia > Carnivora > Mustelidae > Mustela > Mustela erminea. The sequence goes on along the minus strand of NC_045616.1, from coordinate 139,730,683 downwards.
CATGAGAAAGTTTCCTGTATTCGAAGGAGAGGTAAGACAATTACCTACAGCTCAGTGTGGCCGGGCCCTTTGTGCTAGTCCAATGGCAAAGACGTGCTCCTTGAAATGGCTTCTTTTCTTTTCCTTTGTTTTCTTAGACGTATACATTTGAAAAGAATGCAATTTAAAAAGTGATTTCTCACAAAGAGTAAATATGCCTTTTGCAAATCAATTTTTGTAACAAGTTATTTATATGATATTACTTAATAAACTGTTTTTTTCTAACTCGTTTTTTTTTTCAATTCTCTTGAACTATTATTTTTAATAAGAGATTTCAAAAAAAAATGTACATGCTGATACACACTTTATCTTTCCAAATCTGCTGTCTGAACCTCTCAAATAGCTAACTAAAGCCAACTTGTTAGACAATAATTAGCTTGTAAACAATAGTTTCTCCCAGCCAGCAGTATACATCATTGGTGCTGCCCTGCAGACTTCTTACTGCTGGGGCATCAAGAATTTTACTGTTATTTATGGAATTGCTGTATTAAGAAGAAAGCTGTTTTTCCTCATGGTAATTGCTTTAGATAAAAAAAGACAGCTCTATATTTTTGCCCATCCCAAATCTCCATCCTTTATTTCACTCCCATAGAAAAAAATGTCTGTGGATTTCTGATTTAAAAAAGAAAAAGAAAAAGCAAGAGCCAGACCAGAGGGAAATAAGGATATAATCCTTCCAGCATCCTGATACTATGAGTAAATAAAATGTTTTTAGCATATTCAGAGCTATAATATTTCATATGCTTGTTCTCTTTGAAGCTGCCTCCTATTTCTACAGAGACTGTTTCATAATTTTTTAACCGAGAGGATTCATAGCTTTGCAAAGAAGATGTTTCATTTATTCACTCATTTGTTCAGCAGTGGGCAAATCAATGTGTGCCATGAAATATTCGACAGTAAGCCAAATAGATATATTTTCCCTTCTCTCCAGAAGCTCATGGTCCAGGAGGAAGGGCTGCCATAAATTCCTAGCTGTAGTGTCCCCCAGAAGGTGGCGGCGGGGAGATGCCACCAGAAATATAGAGATGCCGGAGTTCATAGGAAGGAGAAACTGTTTTTGCCAGGTGGAGGAGGATGTGGGAGGTGTAGGAATTTGTAAGTCTTAGATAAAGAGAGATAAGAAATCAAAAAGAGGGTCGCCTGGGTGGCTCAGTTGGTTAAGCAGCTGCCTTCGGCTCAGGTCATGATCCCAGCGTCCTGGGATCGAGTCCCACATCGGGCTCCTTGCTCGGCGGGGATCCTGCTTCTCCCTCTGCCTCTGCCTGCCATTCTGTCTGCCTGTGCTTGCTCTCTCTCTGACAAATAAATAAAATCTTAAAAAAAAAAAAAAAAGAAAAAAGAATAGCAGGCGAAAGAAAGAAGCGAGAGGGATGTTTAAGCAATGCCCCTCACCTCAACAGAGGTTCCCCAAAGAGGACTACCCTTGGAAAAGTCACACGTATCGGAACACAGAGGGTCGCTAATACCACAGCAGCCAATTTGCGTTGTTTTTTTTGTGGGGTTTAAAGTTAACTTGGTGGGAACCAGAAACCCATGGAAAGGAAAGATGGTATTGAAATACGTGTTTTTTGAAAGATCTATCCATCGCACAGTAGTAACCCCTCTCCTGTGCCCCCAGCTCTTCATGACCCCAAGGCAAGCAGAGTTATGCGGATCTAGGACACTTCCCTGACCTAATGGAAGCATAGGCAGGAAGGGCAATGTGCTGTCTCGAAGACACAGTTCAGGAAGCAGGTTCCTGCATATGTTTAAATAGGCTAAGACATTTCCCATCACCAAAACACACTACTTCCTGTAGCAGTTATTAGTAATAGGTAATAGGGTAATTCACTCTAGCTGCTGAAACATACAAAACCCAAAATCTCCATGAAATTTGTCTCACTCTTACGGAGCTCAGGGTGGTCATGAGCTTTTCTCCTTGTACCTATGCCATTTGGAGAACACTGCCTCCAAGGTTTAACGTGGCAAGGGAGGAGAGTTTGCTGGGTGATCATACAAGATGTTTCTAACAGGGCAGGGCCTACTCATGGCTTATACCACTTCTACTCACATCTCATTGGCCAGAACTTGGTCACATGGCCCCAGACTAACTGGACAGAGGCTGGGAAAAGAAGCCAGACAAACACACGTGTATTTGGTGATACACTCTGGTGAGTGTCACTTACATGGAAGACATACATCATACATATTTGTCCCTTGTAGGTTCAGTCTCTGTCAATCTTGCAATATTATTCCCAAATCCTGCCAGTTTCAGTCATCATTATAAGCCATATCTCATAATAATCATGAGGTTGTTATCAAAAGAGCAAGTAGGAAATCATCCACAAATTCAACCTCAACTGGAAAACAAAGTGATTTGTCTACCATCCTCCATCTCAATGCCCATGGCAGATATTCCTAATCAACTGACTCACAGATCTCCCAGATATAGCCTTAGAACCCGTAATAGGAATGCCCCACCGGCCATCAACAATAGAATAATATTGACCCATTAGCTCTCCTAAACCTAAGAGATTAAGTTCTCCATGAAAGACTAGTTTTCTTTCATTCTAGGTTTTGTTGACTACCCACCACTGACGTTTGGGAAGAACACTCCAATCCTGAGGTTGTCAAAAATTTGGAATAATTAAGGAAGCTGAAAGGCTCAGCCTTCCATTATAATTAGTCCAATCTTTATTTCATAAATCTGAACCAACCAGCATGTGTCTCTTTGTTTGAACAGTTCAGATATGAATTTCAGCTTGGAAGAATCATCTCCCTTCAGTGATACTCTGGAACTTCTGCATTCATTCTGCAAAAATCATTTGCAAACCTATGATGGGCCAGGCACAAATCAAGGTGATAGGGATACAGGGGTAAAAAGGCAGTTATCCTCACTGCTCCGTACATACACGTCTCTCAAGGACTGCCTCGATTTAATCTCCCATTATTAATCTTAGTTTGCCTGACTAAACATTTTGTACTGAATGACGCCCTGATTCTTTTGATCACTTTCCTAGGTCTCATATTCCTGAATTCAATACTTTTCTAAATATGCTATGAATAGATATGGCTCTTTAAAAGAAGTAGATTGTCTTCTACTTCTGTCTATAATATACTTATTCCTTTTTTTAAATGTCTTTCTTGACATATTAGATCATCTTTATTGCTTCCTGAGCCATTTGGTCTCAAAAACTAAACTTTTAATGGCAAATATATCTTGTTTGCACATTGGTAAGAAAATGTCTCCTTATAGTCAGGAAAGGATAGGTTTTATTAAAGCTTTTAACTTTGCTTAGCTGCCTGATAATAATGCTTTACTGTTATATAGTGCTTCAGAAATAACTGTTATATATATGACTTAATATAACTCTCACAAAATCCTGGCACAATAGTCTGTATCTTTCCCATTACACAAACAAACAAAGTGGGGTCATCTGTCCTGAGGTCCCATCACAGGAATTAGAATTCAAATCACTTTTTCAACCCGGGCGCTGCAAGCCTGCCACTGAACCCTACATTTTCCTCTTTGTATACATAGTCCAATCCATCCGTTTGAGAGAAATATTTATTGGGAGGAAAAAGGAATCTTTTTTCCTTTACACAAATTCAGATGAGGTTCGATTCTGGTGATGGCTGTAGCCTCAAAGGCCCTCCTATCTATAAGATCAATCCAAATGCTCTGTGAAGAATAAAAAAAAGCCTGAAAAACAAAAATTGTGCCTATTGATCCCAATTTATCCAACTGATTTCCAGTGTAAAATTAGAAGTGTTCCCAAAGGAAAGTATTCCCAAGAAATGGAAAATTCCACTCAAGACAGCAAGAGCTATAGTTCTTTATGTGATAATAATCTTGACAATATCGGTATTTTGGACATCAAATTGTAGTAAGCTCTCCATAGAGGAGCAGTGCCCTGTGACAGGACAGGGAGAAGGCCAGGAATGAAGACTTCCTGTTGCTCCTTAAGCAATTCAGATTCCATAACTGAAGCAAGAGCTGAGGAGGAAGGAGAGGGCCTTGCTCTGCCCGCAAGTACCCATTAAATCCTGGTACCCTCCCCAGTAACATGGTGTCTTCTGTGACGCCATCTTGGGAGATAATCCAACTGCCCAGAGGTGGTGTCTGTGTGGCACTACAAATCTTTGCTTGTAAGCTACAAGTAATGTATGTCCCATATTCTTGTATAACTGAGCTATTTTCTGTTTTGAACCTTGATTCCTGTGAGCAACAGAAAGTCAACTTATAGTCATTTGGGTTTTTTTTGTTTTTGTTGTTGTTGTTGTTTTTCCCACAAGCCCTTCTTATATGATGGCTAATTCTAAGAGGCTGAGGCACATAAAGGGTTGGGGTAACAGGAAGAGGAGGTAGTCAGAGCTTAAGCCAACCTGCTCAAGGAACTGGGAAAAGTGGATGGAACCCAGAAAAAACAAACAAACAAACAGGGAAATTGTCTTAGCCCTCCCCATTGGTCATCCCACCTATCACAAAATGGAGAGGCTGAAGTTTATTGATCAGAAATATTTCTTTGTTATTGTCATTATTTCTCATTCTCAGAAGGTCAGTATCAAAAGCTTAAGAAAGACACCTGATTCTCTCCTGACTTATGGCCGCAGCAGAAATTCAGAAAGAGCTGAAAGTTACCTCAGAATGTCATTATTTTAAATTTAATGTGAATTTATAATACTGTTTTCTTTTGCATTACTGTCTCAAGCATTACAAAAAGTATTCATTGATAGTATTAAAATATATTAAAAAATATATTAAGACTGAGCCAGTCTTCAGTGATTTCTCAACATCTACGTGATGAGAACTTTCCTACCTACTTTATACACAAAATGTTTTTTCTTTATCATAAATCAAGATCATGACAAAGTGTTTTTTGATTTGTGAATACATTTACATGAAAAATCTCGCAAAGTTACAAAAATTAAGCCACCATTGAATATATATTTAACAAATACTTTATGTTGGAAACAATAAACATGTTAAATCCAGACTGTTTGGTTCCCTTTTGATCCAAAGAAATATATCTACCTTAAAAGAATTTGACGAAATGACACCAAGATTCAAATGATAACTCTCAGGTGAGAAAGGCTGAGAGGCTGATCAATTCCGGTATTAAGACTTGAGCTGGGCCTCCATCAGAGCACTGGTAACTACACCAAGGTCACCGGGCTGCTTCTCTAAAATGCAAATTCCCCATCCCAGTCCAGAAACAGTGAGGGCTATTGTAGGTACTCCACTGGCCTCAGACCATTCCAGACTTTGGAAGCTCCATCTTCATTATATAAAACATTAAAATGAACCCACACTTTATGGGGTAAAATTAATCCAGTTGTAGTTTACTAGTTTACAAAGTATTACTATATACACCATTAGACTTTGATTGGGTGTTTTTGTTTTGTTTTGTTTTGTAATTTTCCTTTGGTATTTTGAAGTCTCCCTTTTTACAATTTCTGCTTTGGGGGCTATAGCTCATCTGAGAGCAAATAGGTACTGTGTGTATTATGCCTAATGTGTTCAAAGATACCCTAAAGTGAAGATGGGACTTGGGAATCTGCATTTACAGCAAGTTCCCAGCAGTTTTTATACACCCCAGAATTCGAGACAAACAAACGTGAAGCCACTGAAGTAACAAAAGCAAAGATAGGTTTGAGGAACTGGAGGTCAATCAGTTTGACTAGCATAGAAGGTTCTGGAAGGGATGAGGAGAGACGGAAGTTCTAATATTCTTGCACATGCCTTCCAATTTTCCTTTACTTACTGGAGGCAAAGCATATACTTGTCTAACAAATGATAAAGGGATTCACACAGGTGCCCTCCCTAGAAAAGTCTGCAAGTTTCCAGTTAAAATACCAGAAGTAGTTCATATACATCTATTTAAAACCTCAGGTGAAGCTCTCCACTCCCCCACCTTTTTTTCCAGAACTTTTCTGGCTACTTTCCCTGCATGTGTCAGTCAATAAGTAAATAACTGAGATCCCTCTAGAGTTGATTCACCAGTCTTCCCAACCATTTGCTTCTATTTCTCTCTTCTTAAAGTCAGCTGTTATTCTGTGAGCCTCCGCTGGGGAGTGCCTCCTCTCTCAGGGCCCAATCAGAGCTCCACTTCAATTAGCTTAATTGGAAGAAGACACAACCAAATTTCCAATTAAAGTTCTAAAGGAGCTATTAGAAGAGCTATTTTTGTCTTTTCAGAGCAAGCTCTCCTAATAGTCATTTTTTAAAAGGTAAAAAATCCTTAAAGGAGAAAAGGTGAGCATAATCAGATCAATTACCACTGCTAATCATTCCTGGAAGTAGAGTTGGGTCTTTTCACCTAGGTAATTTGGAAGTAAGCCACCTGGTCATTCTTTTATTAATTTTAATTATTATTAAATTAATACATGTATGTTGCCTAAAATGCCAAAGAGTTTTAGATAGCTTATAGCAAAAACCACTCAATCCCATTCCCTTTACCTGGAGGTAATCTGCTTCAACTTTCCCAGAGAGTTCTAGTATTTACTCCCTTATTTCTAAATACTGCTCACATTAGACTGAATCATAAGAAATGGTCACTTTTGTGGGGATAAAGTGGCTGGTAACAACCTCAGGTGGCTCAAACTCATGCTACTGTTTCTTGGGTTTACAGTTTTGAATGTTGTCTACTGATTTCCTGCTATGGAGAATAAAAATTTAGATTTGCTACAACACCCTCAATGTGTACATGTGCACACATTCACACACATATGTTCACTTCTCCCCCATCCTTCCAGTATAGCTATAGTACAATTAGCAATTAAGAGGGAGACAAACCATAAGAGACTCTTAATCTCACAAGACCAACTAAGGCTTGCCCAGGGGGTAGGAAGGTAGGGAGAGGGTGGTTGGGTTATGGACATTGAGCAAGGTATGTGCTATGGTGAGTGCTGTTAAGTGTGTAAACCTGGCGATTCACAGACCTGTACCCCTGGGGCTAATAATACATTATATGTTTATAAAAAATTAAATATTTTTTAAAAAGGAGTTTATGTTTACCCTACATAAACATTGCTCACAATTTAGTCTATCCTGTACTATGACTTAACTTTTTCCTGAAATTCACAATTGTCTCTTTTTTTAAAACTTGCTTAGTGTTCTGTCATAACTCAGTCACAAACTTCCCGACAGGATTTGAAAATTCCTCTCAACCATGTAAGGTAATCTCCAGTAGTTTTCTGTCGCTTGCAATAGCAGTCCAGAAACTCTCCATTTCTCTGGTATCATGAATAATTTCTCAAAACATTTTCTTCTGCTTTCTGCTGCTTACCTCTTTCTACTCAATTTCATTTCAATGTTTGCTTTGGTCTTTTTTGTCTACATTAAAAATCTTCCTCAATTGTCCAGTGATTGTTAGCTGTCTGCTCATACTTAAGAGCGAGGTCCTGAAAAGCTAATCAGAAGCTCTGTGCATCAGGTGGTGGGTCTCACCATAGGGTCATTGAAGGACACTGATGGTTTCACCGGAGCACCCAGACGTCAGCATTCACGAACTCTTGTCATGGGTCACTTTCCACTGAGAGCACAGTCAATCTCCTCCCTGGGGGTCCAATCCTGGCTGCCAATATTCAGAGAGCTTTACATGGGAAGGAACTGGGAGGATCCCAATGTTAATAATCTAGATTTACACTTGATCTATCTTGAGGGACGCTCTTCCCCCAGCTTTCAACCGCACCTGCTGTTCCTGAGTTGCAGAGTCTCTGATTCACTTTTTTCTAGAGAGTAAATCTCCTGCCTTCTTCTGGGATGGGGAAACAACAGTGAAGAAAAGTCACCTGGATTTGCAGAGTAGGAAGAGGATCTGGGGTCCACCTGCTCCTGATCCAGATGTACAATCAGTCTGTTTTCAGCTGCGCCCCGCACCCTGGCACTCAGAGGTCCCTGGCCCCTCTAATTCCTGACCTTCCCTGAGGGCATTATGAAACTGCTTGCTTCTTATTGGATTCCCACCGGTGCTAGAAATTAAGCTTCCGTTTCTCTATTCGGCCGGGTAAGTTGCCACTCATTTATCTTCCTTTCATCTTTTTAAAGTCTTTTTTTAATGTGTTTTTCCTATATTCATTCAATCAGTGAATATGAATAAATATTTATTGTGATACATATTTGGGACTACAACTCTGAACATGAACAATTTGGGGCTTATAGTATAGCAGAAAAGGGATAAATAACCAGTTGTAATAAAATGCCGATAGAAGTATGGGCAGTATGGATACTCTAAACCATGGCTTCTGAAAGGAATAATGATGATGCTAAACAAGGAAAAAAAGTCAGTTATGAGACACAGAACAACCGCATGAAATGGACAGTCCATAAGAGGACTCAAAATGGACAGAGGCCATGGTACCTTCAGATAACTTCAAACGTTTGGCATGATTGGAGCACAGTTCGTGGGAGAAGCCCACTGAGACAGGAAAGGCAAGGAGAGTGGAGATCAGGTCATAAAGAGCAGTAAAAGACATTGTAAAGAGTTTGGACCTTTCTCTAATGGAAACCATGATAAGACTTAGAAAAGGGAAGAATAAGCTTTTCTTTCAAAAGCTACCTCTACCTCGAGGGTGGAGAAAGCCTTGAAAGGCAGATGGAACTACAAGCAAGCAGACGCGATAGAAGGCTAGGGTGGTCCTTCAGACAGGAGGTGACAACAGCTGGTAATAGTGGGGTAATAGTGACTTTATGTTTACCTCCATGGACTCTGAGAGATTTAGAACGGTTTTGCTGCCTGACTGGATTGTGGGCCATCCCCACATTTCGGACTGAGCGCGTATGTGGCTTGTGATACCATCAGAGACAAGGTCCCATAAAAGGAAAGGATTTGAAGGAAGACAATCTGTTCAATGTAAGCATGCTAAGTTTAAGGTATTCATGTGACATTCAGGAGAAGTCAAGCAGCAGTTGAATATATAGATCTGAAGTTTAAGAAAAGCAATTTGGGATACGGATGTCGCTTTGAGAGCCAGCTGTATACAGGTAGTAATTTCAAGGTAGAAATGGATGAGATTGTGCAGAGGAAGTCTGCAGACTGTGAAGGGAAGACAGACAAGACAAAACCTATTAGAACACCGGCAATTAAGGATAAACAAAAACAAAAGAACCTGCTTATGTAAGCTGAGAAATATTTTCTCAAGAAGTAGGAGGGAATCAGGGGAGTCAGTATTTCCAATTTAGGGAAGGGGTTATAATAACGATAGGTCAAGAGCATAAAATGTTACCCAGGGGTTAACTTAATAAGAACTAACAAGTGTCCAATGGATATAGAGAAAAAGAGGGAGTAACTGACCTTGGATACAGCAGTTACAGTGGAGATGGGACATTAGCCAGGTTGTTGGATAAGGATGTGAAGTCCTGAATTTCACCAACTCACTCCAGAAATTAAGAAGTAGTGAGAGAGTATGATGGCGAGGATGTGAGGTACCCCGTAAGATGGGGTACCCCATCTGTCTGGGGTACAGATTTGGAGTCAGGAGCTCCTAGAGATTCTTCAGAGAATAGGGGAAAGAGAGGACTAAAAAGAGAAAGCTTTCCAGGTAGCATTAAGGTCCAAGTTGTTCAAGACCATGAATTTATAGTTGCTCTAGTCTCTAGCCTAATGTGATTAAAATTTGAACCATCTCCTCTTTTCCAAAAGCCTAGTAGATGTAATGTGATATAAAGCCATTCACCTTTCCATCAAACTTGTAAGCTACCTAGAAAATTTAGGGAAATAGTAATACTGTATTTTATAGAACAATTCAGTGACATAATCAACAGTGTTAAAATTTCAGTCTCTTGACAATCTACTTCACAGTTTGGAAGATCACGGTTTTTTTAGAGAAAAGACCTTTAAATGATTCTCTGAAACAGCCTATTTGATTACTCTTTCTCCCTCAGTTTCAAAGGCTATTCATTAGGTCCTTAGAGAATGAGCAGCTTCCTAGAAATGGCAAAATCCCCCCTTCTTAATTTGGGATCCCAATGTTGCCCCACACTGACAGCTTTTGTTTTAAATCTATATGATTATCTCAGAAAATAGATGACCTCTATAATCAAATCAGGCTTACCTCATTTCACTTGGAAATTTTTTAAAGCATTGGTGCACAGATTATCTACCCTCAATCAAATTTAGTTTATGTCTACTTCCATCATTAAAGAGTCTTTTTAAGATTCTCCTTTGTTATTAGTGAGTAATAGATAACGTATCTTTTGGGGAGACAAGGTTATTAAAGGTATGCCTGGTCATGTTATTGTGGTACATAAAGAATAATTTTCAACACCATTTACAATACGTAATCAGTCCTCTTTATTTCTGCCTCATTGGTAAAGCCCTCTAGGAAATGATACGCATGGTCAATACGGTATGTTATATGTCTTTGTTGCCCATCAATGTACCTGCCATGTTATATATACAGTAAGCTGCCAATGAATATTAATATTTGAATGAGTGAATTTTTATATCTTTGAAGAAGAGTTATTCTTTAATATCTATTCTTCAGGAATATCAAGCTGTGTCTAAAAGTAATCAAGTATGACAACTGTAATATTTTCCTAAGCTTTTGTACCTTAAATTCTACACGCTTTCATATTCACTTTCAGATAGCGAGTGCATAAAGCATCTTTTTCATGTTTGCAATGATCCCACATAGTCAAGATTCTCAGTGTTGGGCTATCACACACATTGACTTTGAAATCCCTGGGTACAATGTTGGATGGTGACTCAGGAAAAGGCATTAGATTTTTTAAAATGTTGAATATTGCAGCTGGTCTTCTTAATAAAGAGGAAAGAGGTTGAATACCTGGGGGACAAGTGTTATGCGTACATTGAAAAGCAACACTCATCTCTTCTGAATACATGATAATGGAGAGAAAAATGGTGCTGAATATGCAGAATGCTCAGGATATTAGTGTGGACCATGGAAAAATGCTGCATAATCAATGCTGATGGGAAGAAAAAGTCTCATCTAGCAGCTTTGAAAATACCTTTTTGAAATTTCAAAAACTGGTTATTATTTTTAAAGATTTGGGATGAATATTGTTTCTGAATTTGAGGCCCTTTGTGAAAAGGAAACATTGCTGTCTGAATTTTACTACTTACATCTATTGGCCTATTGTTGGGAGAGCAGTGACAAGGAGAAACAATTGAGGCACAACGCCAGAAAATTCAGGTCAGGAAAATAATATGTTTTAAACCCCTGGTTTAGATAAAAATAATGGTTTTCCAAAGGAGCGTTAATGAAATGGGTAACTTTTTACATGCAAAAAGTATTTTGTTCTAAGTTTACTCTCAACAACCCAAACACCCAAGACATTTAATGTGGGTTTTGCTTTCAGCAAACTCTTGTACTAACTTCTCTTTGTTTCTGCATCCCTTTATTCCATTGTTTCTAAAAGCATTCGTCATGCACCTGCTCCATGCAAAGTTCTTTAGAAAGCCATGTCAGAAATACAAAGAGAGTAGGATTCTTGTTTATCCTGAAAGAGTTGTTAAATATTTTCATGCTGGGAATGGCTCAGCATTGTTCATTAAAAATGGTTGTATGCACTCTCACCAGTTAGAAGAAAAAAATTACCTGATACCTTTAGCTATTTTGTCTATAATGGATGCTTTTCTAACTGGTTTGTTAGGTGGCTTGAGTTAATAAACTCCCAAGGACAAATTAATGGGGCTATCTTTTTATTTGGATACATTGAATCCTGCTTCCAAGTATTTCAAAGTCTTTTACTTTGCATTATTTTGCTTAGAGTGAAGAAACAAAAAACGTTGACAAAAAGCATTTTTCCCAACTGTAGTAAAATTTTTAAGAGACTAATAATCCAAAGCACTAGTGTCCCTCCTTTATCATTTGAATTACTAATTTCTTTCATAGAATTAAAGGAAAAATTATGACAGAAAATACATATTTAAGCATTTCTCATTGGTATAAAATAGCATTTGATGTAACTAAATATTATTTGGGAATACAATAATTTTATATGTATTTTTTATTGCTAACTTTTTCTGTATTTTCTATGGAAGAAAGCTTTGTATATTTTTTTTTTATAATTTTCAAATTTGGAAGGAAAACAGTACACCTTAAACGGGTTAATAGAGCAGTGGTTTTTTTTAAATAACTTTCATAGTGTTCATTTGATTAAACAAAATTATGTTACCAACAAATCTGCATCAAATATTTTTCTCAAGTATCAAAATAACTTGTAATTAAGGAGCATACTTAATTATCAGAGTTCATCTTCTTTGAGAATGCATATTATATCTGTAAAACCAGGCATGATAATAAATCATATGATCAAAAATACATGATATAAAACCCTGCATTTTTAAAATTGGTTTGACATTTTTTGAATTCTCTTTTGTGACTTAGATACTAGAAATAGAAAAAAAAATGAATGACTTTAAAATGCTAATAAATTGGCTGGGTAAACAAACAGGCTAACCAAAGACAATAGAACAGTGTTCTTGTAGACACCTGTTGAGACGTATGCCCAGCCTTGGTGGGCTGGGGCCTGGCAATCCACCCCAGCACGACTGGGGTCTCCTAGTCATTGATATTTAGACATTTGCTTTTTGGTAGCTCCCACTTTGTTTCTGTTACTTACAGAGTTACTTATAGAGTGAGGAAAGTAAAAGGGTTACTTTTGTTTCTGTTAACCAAACAAAAGGTTACTAAGAAAACTGATAAAAGTGGTGGTTTGGAGCGCAAACAGTAGGCAATGGCCACGAGACTGAGCACTGTGCTCAAACACCAATATACTGACAGCAGAGGGAAGTCCATCCGGTCTTCCCACCTGCAACACGGCTGAAGAGTAGAAACTGGCTAGGGCAGATCATGCCCACAGCACCACAGGTGGAACAAAGCCCCTAAGCTACCAATTAC